>NW_004443984.1:12276718-12277967 GCF_000243295.1 Trichechus manatus latirostris
GTCAGGCAGGCTGGCGGTGAAGGACAGAGAAGCCAGCTAAGAGACGCAGAGCAGGTGTGTCCAGTCCTTATGTTCATCCAGAGAAGGAGCTCCCAGCAGCTCTGCTCTGCTCCGTGTCCACATCCCAAGACTCACGCCTCTCGGAGTTTCTTAGCCTTTCGTGACCTCTGAAGTCCTCATTGTTGCCCCATCGCCTGCCCGTGGCATTTGCTAACACTCACCTCTGGGAGCCCAGCCTTACTCCAGTGTCCAATTTGTCTGCATTACTGTTGCCATGGCAGGTGAACAGGAGCGATGGATGTGGCAATTGCGAGGAGTATGCATGACTGGGGAGCATGGCTTTTCCATTATAAATTGGACTCTCCAGCGGGTGTCTTCTATCTCCTTTAATTATCTTCATTACACCTTTCCATTACAGCTTTTAAACATGTCCTCTTGCTCTGAATGCATCATCATTCCTGAGCAGCTTGGCTCAGCTGCCCAGAAGATGTGCAAGGAGGGAAAGTGAGGTCCTCAAGTGTTGGAGCAGAGATCCTCCAGAGGAAATTAGAAGGGAGGCCAAGTCCTCAAAGTCTAGCCTCAGTGCTCTCTTCTTGCAGGAAGCCCTCCATGATTTAAACCTGCCCAAATAAGATTAGTCATAGTAGCTACCATGCCTTGAGTGCCCACAGCCAAACTGGACTTAGAGCTACATGAGTATTAAAGCATTAAAATATTATTCTTGTATTTGGTGAGAAAGTAGGCTCAGAGAGGCAAAGTAACATACTCACAGCTTGTAAGTGGTGAGGCAGGGATTCCAACCCAAGTCTGCATGACTCCAAAGTCTGTGCTCTTCCCACACTGTCATCACATCATTCTTGGATGCAGGTGCCTCCATCAGTGTTTTTAAGCAGGGTTTTTAGTGAACAAAAACAATGAAAAGGTTTATAGTATTTTTCTATCATCTTTTGCGTAAGACTGAGATGTCCCCTAGGGCCAGGACTGCTACTCAACTCACTAGACTGGGGGCTCCTTGAGAGTAGAAGCTGTGCCTCTTCCATCAGACAGAAAACAGAAGCTGTACTTTCCCGATCAGACCTGTAGTCCCTCGAGGGCGGAACTGTGCCTCCCCGTCAGACGGGGAGTTCTGACCCTCCCTTCCCACCCCGCCCTGCCTTGCTCTTTTGGCCACCATCTGTTAGCTACTTTATAGAGGGGGCAGCTGGGGCACCATTGCTGGCCCCTTCTCCTCCAGCATATGGCCCTGGTG
>NW_004443984.1:12279200-12280368 GCF_000243295.1 Trichechus manatus latirostris
CTGTTGCTATGATGCAGGAAGCTATGTTGCTGGTGTTTCAAACACCAGCAGGGTCACCCATGGTGGACAGGTTTCAGCAGAACTTCCAGACTAAGACAGACTAGGAAGAAAGGCCTGGTGATCTGTTTCCAAAAATCAGCCAACAAAAACCTCACAACAGAAAATTACCCAATAGCGTGCTGGCAGATATGCCTCTCAGGTTGGCACAGGAATGGGCCACATTCATTCTGTTATACATAAGAAAGTGACTGTGAGTTGGAGCTGACTCACTGGCAACCAATAAGAACAATAACAAAGGTAAGGAAGGACATTGCTTACCTCGGGTAGGAAGCAGTGTGGAGGGCAGGCAATGAAAGAAGGGTAGAAAAGGATATGGATATTTATAGACTATAGTATTGTTTAAATTGTTTTAATGAGCATATATTTTTTAAAAACAAAGGAACAGCAAAGAAAGGAAGAAATAGGAATTTTTTTAAATCCCATTTCTGTCACTGATCTACAATGGGACTTGGGCATATCACTCCATGAGCCTCAGTTTCTCCATCTGTAAAATGGAAATAAGAATGTCTTGGGGACCCACCGTGAGGATTAAACCAGATCATGGCATGTGGTGTTCATTTGGTTCCCATGGAGGGAGGGCCGAGGGGAGGCTCTGCCCCTTTGGCCATGGTCATCCTCCCTCAGGGCATTCCCTTTGACTGACTCTGGAGAAGATTCTGCCTTCATGCCCCTCACAAACACCACCTTCCCTCCAGGGGCGGATTAGCCAATAGTCATGGTAAGCACGGTGCTTACTTTGCTTACCAAATCATCTGTAGTAAACAATTTCACATTTTTTTGTCACATCAAAGATTCTGCTTCTAGGTATGGCTGGCATCTGTCTCTCTCCCAACCCCACAGCACCTTGCAACAGAATTAAAGCCTCTTCAAATTTGCAACCTCTGACAGGGATGGATTACCCAGTAAGCAAGCTAAAAACAGGCTCACTTGTGCTTAGTTACTAATCTGTAGTGACCAATCTCACATGGGTTTCACCATACCTTTGCTCTTCCATCTCTGATGTGGTGAAGACCATGTGAAATTGGTCACTACAGATTAGTAGCTAAGCAAAAGTAAGCCCGTGCTTACCTTGTTTATTGGGTAATCCGACCCTGCCTCCCTCCTTCCC
>NW_004443984.1:12281953-12286050 GCF_000243295.1 Trichechus manatus latirostris
GGGGTCGTCCTGTGCATTGTAGGATGTTTAGCAGCATCTCTGGCCCCTACCTTCTAGATGCCAGTAGAAACTCCTCTAGTTGTGGCAACCAAAAATGTCTCCAGACATTGCCAAGTGTCCCCTGTGGGACAAAATCGCCCCCTCTCCCACCTTCCTCATTGAAAACCACTGCTCTAAAGTATGCCCTTGACCTCTTGCTGTTTTTGAAGTTTCCCCAGGCCCAGGGTGCCGATGGCTCCCCTTCTAAACCCTATTCACAGACGTGGCATCCAGTCACCTGCTGAGACACTGAGCCCTTGCAGGCAGGCAGAGGTCTGGGTCTTATACCAGCTCGTGTGAGAGGAAGCAGCCCATCTGAACCCAGTCATCTGTCCTGGGATGCTACCATGTGGAACCCAATAGTATCAAACCCAACACGCACCTAGAGCAACAGAGTGATTCCACACAGAAGACAAATGTAAAAGCAGACGCTCAGACCCTGACAGAGGTGGGAGGGATGGTGATGCAGCCCCGTCTGCTCCAGGAGGACAGGCCTGATGACGCTGGGCTAGGGAGGGGGCAGGCAGCCACCCGTTCAGAAAGACCGGCTGATGGCGTGAAGATGTGGGTCCAGCCACCTTCCTGAGCCGGCCATGGGGGTAGCTACGTGCCTCTGTGCTCCCACCTATCTACCATGTTGCCCAACACATCTACTGGAGTGGGTTCAATGGTGGCCCCCAAACAGATATGTCTACATCCTAATTGTTGGTATTTGGGAATGTTACCTATTTGGAAAAAAGCTCTTTGTAGACGTAATTACGTTAAGCATCTTGAGATGAAGAGATCATCCTGGATTATCTGAGTGGGCCCTAAATCCAATGACAAGAGTTCTTATAAGAGAGAGGCAGAGGGAGATTTGAGACAGACAGAAGACAAGAAGACACTGACACACAGAGGAGAAAGCAATGTTAAGATGGAGGCAGAGATCAGAGCAACGTGGCCACAAGCCCAGGAATGCCAGAGAAGCCACAGAAGCTGGAAGACACAACAAACTGGTTCCCCCCGGAGCCTCTAGAGAGAGGGCAGCCCTTGATTTCAGACCTCTGGCCTCCAGAATGGCCAGAGGATACACTTCTGTTGTTTTAAGCCAACAAGTTGTGCTCATTTGTTACAGCAGCAATTGGAAACGAATCCACACACCCAGGAGCAGAGACCTGGCTGAACAAAGACCTGAGAGCTGGAGCTGAGTCATTCCTGCCACACACAATCCCTGAGCACAAGCACTGGCCAGGCAGCATGCTCGACACTGGGGACCCAGAGATGACACACATCTAAGTCTCGGTCTTCTCTCCAAGGAGCTCGTGGAGTGTCACAGAGACAGGCACATAAATAACTGTACAGTATGATAAGAACTGAGAGGGACAGGAGCCCAGGGCCGTGAGGGATAGCGGGCACCTATGTCTCCAGTCCTAACATCACCCTCGAGCTATTTGGATACCTTTCAGGGTCTCAAACTCAACACATCCCAAAACGACCTCCTTGCTTTGCCCCCCAACCTGCCCCTCCTCTGGTTTCCCCATCTCAGGTTCTGGAAGCACCTTTGACCCTGGGCCCAAGTTGGAACCTGGGCAGGAACCTGTGGGTATCTTCCTTCTCCCCCATTCTTCCATCCAATCAGGTGTCAAGTCCTGTCACCTCTAGCTCTTAAACACCTCTCAAATCTGACTGTCTTCTCCATTCCCATTCCCGATGCCTGAGCTCTTGCCCTCATCATTTTTGGCTTTAGCAGCCCTCTCGGCTTCCATCAAGTCAGCCCCTAACTCATGGTGACCCAGGTACAATGCAGCGAAATACTGCCCAGTCCTGCACCATCTCCATGATTGGCTGGGGATTGGACCGTTGAAATTCATAGGGTTTTCAGGGGCTGGTTTTTTAATAAGTAGATTGCCAGGCCTGTCTTCTTAGTCTGTCTTAGTCTGGAAGCTCCACTGAAACCTGTTCAGCATCATAGCAACATGCAGGCCTTCACTGACAGCCAGGTGGTGGCTGTGCATGAGATACATTGGGCAAGAAGCAAATCTGGGTCTCCCACGTGGATGGAGAAACTTCTACCACTGAACCACCAGGGCACCTCATCTGCCTGCCAGAGAGGAAGCATAATGTCGTAGTGAAGAAACTACCTGGGTTCAAAACCCAGCTTCAGTGTGACCTATTAATTGGGGAACACTGAGTAAGGTTTTTTTTTATTTAATCTTTCTGTTTTCTTACCCTTAAGATTAGCACAATAATAGTGCTACCTCATGAATTTGTTAGGAGAATTAAATGAGTTAATCCTTGTAAAGCACCTGAAACTGCACTGGGCACATAATAAATGAGCAATAACTATCACCTATTTTTTACTCCCCAACCCATTCTCGACACTGCAGCTGGAGTATTTGTCCTAAATGGTAAATCTGGCCATTTTGTCCCACACTCAAAGGCTCCTCACAAGGTCCTTCACAGTCAGGGCTGTACTAACGTCTTGTATGAGCTACCAATTGCTGTGTAACAAATTATCCCAAACCATAATGGCTTAAGATAGCAATAGACATGAATTACCTCACCTGGGTTCTGTAGATCAGGAAATCATGAGCGGCTTAGCTGGGTGTTTCTGGTTCAGGGTGTCTTCTGGTGCAGTTGCAATCAAGGTGTGGACTGGGGCCATAGTCATCCCAAGGCTTGACTAGGCCTGGAGGATCCACTTCTAAGATGGCTCATTCACCACGTGGCTGTTGTCAGCAGGCCTCAGCTCCTCACCACATGGGCCTCTCCACACAGCTGCTTGACATGGCCTCCAAAGTGACTGATCCAAGAGCCAGAGGACAAGGAGGAAGCCACAGCGCCTTTGCAACCTCTCCTCAGAAGCGATATACCATCACTCCTGCCGTATTCTATTGGTCACACAGACCGACCCTAACACAATATGAAAGGCTACACAAGTGTGTGAATACCATTTTGGAGGCTGACTCCCACACCTCTCCAAGCCATGTCGTGCCTACTACACAACTCTCAGACAACACTCCTTGAAAACAGAAGTACTATAGTTCCTGGCACTGCACCTGCATTCTCTTGCTTTCATGCCTTGGCACATGCTGTTCCCTCTGCCTGGAATGCTCTTTGCTCACATCACAATCTGGCCCAGGTCTACCCATGTTTAAAGACTCAGATCAGGATTTCTTTTCCAGAAAAGCTTCGTGACCCTAATAAGCCAGCTTTGGTATCTTCCCTTTCCTTGTGACTGTCATAGCAATTAAATAAGTAAACGGCCAATAGTAATAATGATATTGTTGGGTGCCATGGAGTCGATTCCAACTCATAGCAACCTCATGTGACAGAGTGGAACTGCCTCATGGGGTTTTCTTGGCTGTAATCTTTATGGAAGCAGATTGTGAGGCCTTTCTCCCACAGAGCTGCTGGGCATGTTCCAATGGCAAACGTTTCGGTTAGCAGCTGAGCACTTAACCATTTGTGGTATTAACAAACATTCATTGAGGGCTTTATATGGTCTAGGCACTGCACTGAATGTTGTACATATAATAACTCATTTGGTTCCCCAACAGCCCCATGAGGTAGGTACCGTTTTGCAGATGAGGGAACTGAGGCTCAGAGGAAGCAAATAATTTGCCCAAGGTCACACAGTTGGGAAGAGTTGAAGTCCAAATTGGAACCTCGAGCGTCTGACTCCTATCCATTAATACAGAGCTAGGTCTCTCTCCCTAGACCATGAACTCCATGAAGGATGGAATTTTGGCTCATTTGCCCTGTGCTTCCAATGTCTAGGACATGCTTGGCCCACCTGGGGAGAGAGGGAAAGAAGGGAGGAAGAAAAGAAAGGAAGGTGGGAGGAAGAGAAAAGCCTTGAACTGGGCTGATGGAATAGAAACTCCAGTAGATTCTGAGCAGGCATCTGGGTCTGCCCATGTCAGATCCTCCCCATCTTCTGAGAGCTCTGAGGTTCCCAAGGCCCCAGCCTGTTCATTGAGCCCCTCCCCCTGGCTGAAGAGGGAAAAACACCCTGCCTCACGTTCTCCATTCCTGCAGACTCTTGTAGTACCATTTCTCAATTTTTATGTTTGCTT
>NW_004443984.1:12287454-12289270 GCF_000243295.1 Trichechus manatus latirostris
GACTGAGGGGGTGGCAGGCAGGGAATACAGCTTAGAGAAAGATTTGCAGCCTCAGCGTGAGGTGACAGTGCCATGGAGAGGAGGGACGGTGAGAAGACCCAGTTGGACATAACAATGGGTCAGATGTCACCTCCCTTCTCTGAAGCTGTTTCCTCACCTTTATGCAAATGTGAGGACTGATCCCATTCCCTAAACTAGGGGAAGTCAGAAGGTGAGGGAGGTGGGAATGTGGAGAAACAAGGAAGGCACCTCCACCCAAGGTTTCCTAGTAAGTTCTCGAGTTAAGTTGCGGCAAGAACGGGAACTCCCCCAAAGGCAGGGCCAGCTCTCCTAAAATCCTCAACTCAATGAGTATTGAATGGGGGCCAAACCCAGGGTGAGAATCGGAGGTGTAAAGTGCAGTCCTCGTCCTTGAGGAAATGAGACATTCACAGAACCAAATCCATTCATTCATTCATTCATTTACTCATATGCAGCCCCTTCCCAGACACTGGGGAAAGAGTGGAGAACAAAAACAAACAAGACCCCTGCTCTCATGAGCTCACAGACTGAGTCTGATGGGGTGAGGGTGGGGAGGACTAGACAAAGATCTCATCATCACACAAATTAATGTAAAAATGCACTTGTGGCAAATGCTGTGGAGCGGTATAGGTACTTTGAGAACCTCAAATAAAGAAATCAGACCTTGGCAGGGAGGCCAGGGGGGTCAGGGATGTCATTATGGAGAAAGTGATGTTTGGGCTGAGATTGGAAGGAGTTTGTCTGGTGAAGAAGAGAAGGAAGAGTACTCCAGGCCAAGGACATAGCATGTGCAAAGGCCCTGGGGTGGGAGGGTGTATGTCAGGTACAGGAGCTGAAAGATGGCTAGTGAGTATGGTAGAACATGGGGCCAAGTGGGGCTGGTGAGAAGGCAAGAGGTAGCTCTTCCAGGGCCTTGTAGGCTGCAAGTATCCATCGGGAGGAGCTGGGTTCTACTGTGGGGAAAATCCCAGTGTTGCAGAAGTTTATGTCTTGTTCACACTATTTGTCCATTGTAGGTTGGTAGAGGGCTATTTGCCATGTCATTCTCACTCAGAGACCCAGGATGACATAGCCTACACCACGGTCAGCAAACTACAGCCCACAAGTCAAATCTGGTCCACTGTTTGTTTTTGTAAATGCAGTTTTATTGGAACATCTACACCCATTCTTTTAGTTTATTATCTTGCTTTTGTGCTACAATGGCAAGTTGAGTAGTCATGGCAGAAACCATATGGCCCCACAAAGCAGAAAACATTTACTGTCTGGCCCTAACTATCATTAAAGAAAAAGTTTGCTGACCTGTGGTTTAGTGAGGGGGGTGAAGGGACAATGCAAATTGTGCTCCTGCACTTAAATGCTTCCTTCTGGACATGATCCATCACTTCTGCTCACATTTCATTGACCAAAGCAAGTCACATGGCCATGGCTAACCTGACAGAGCAGGAAAGTGTAATTTTACCACGTGCCCAGAGAGAGGAGAACCGGGCATGTTGATAAGCCTCAGTTGTGACAACCATGCCACATGTAGAGTTTTGTCTTTATTCTAAGAACGATGGAAAGCCATTGGCAAGCTCTAAGCAGGTAGCGTTTGGAGGAGAGGAGAGAGTGACAAGATAGATTTCCACTATGGAAAGATCTCGCTGGCTACTGTCTGGAGGCCAGGTTGTAGGCACTAGAGTGGAGGTGGGAGGCCAGTTAGGAGATCATTGAGGTCTTCCAGCGAGAGGTGATAGAGCTTGGACATGGATAGTGGTGACCAAGAAGGAAAGAAGTAGACAGAGCTGAGAGGTCTTCA
>NW_004443984.1:12289726-12323040 GCF_000243295.1 Trichechus manatus latirostris
GTAGACACAGGCCAGTGGTTCATTTCAGTTTCTTGGAGTAAAGTAAGGAGGAAGTAGCAGGAATCCATCTGAGCCTCCTGAGTCCAAAGACATCCCAGCAGCAGTCATTATTCATTCCAGAAACATTTACTGAGCATCTAATGTAGGGCCCTGAGTGGAACAAATCGTTGGTGCTCAACTACTAACCTAAAGGTTGGTGGTGTGAACCACCTACTGGTGCCATGGAAGAAAAGCCTGGCGATCTGCTTCCTTTAAGATCACAGCCAAGAAAACCCTATAAAGCCCAGTTTTACTCTGTAACACATGGGGTCACCATGAGTCAGAATTGACTCAATGACAACTGGTCTGATTTTGGTTTAATGTGGGTATAGCAGTGAATAGAATAGACAAAAGTCCTTGCCCTCATGGAACTTTACATTCCATGAAAATTTACTGAGCACTTATTGTGTGTCAGGCACTCGGTGCTACAGCAGAGAAGGGGAGAGACAAAGCCCTAGCTCATGGAGCTCGCATGCTTGTGGGAAAAACATCACCCTTGATCATAATTACCTGTTTAACACCTGAGAGCCAGACCATGGTGAGTCGAAGGGGCTAGGGAACCCAGAACAGGTGCCCCCAACCCAGTCTATATCACCTAGAAGACATCTGGTCCAACCCTCCCAGTGTACAGGTGGAGAAACTGAGGCCCAGGCCCTTTAAGGGACTTTATGAGGGTCGCAAGTGACAGACCAGGGCTGGAACGCAGGCTTCCCTATGCCACCCATGTCCCCACACCTCCTTCAGTCTGGAGCATCCAGCATTTCATCTGAGACTCCAGGGCTTCCTGGTGGAGGGAGGTCTATGGGTCCAGAACATCCGAGAAGGAAGCAGTTAGCACAGTACCCCACACCATTGTCTGCCTCCCAGTCTGCCCGCCCTGCCCAGGATTGCTGCCTCAGCAAGAAGAGAGGCTCATCATTTATTCATGGGCACTCCTGGCTGGGGTGGAAATTGCTCCATATTTTCCAAGACCCTTGGGGGAGACCTCTCAGTACTGGAGACCATAATAGGTACAATAGTTCCCAGATAAGCTGGTGTTCAGGCCTCATGGTGCCCCCTACCTCCCAGGCAGACCACTCCCCACCCCACGGCCCCTGACCCAGCCAGCCCAGGGTGGCTGTGAGGCAGGCCCTAAGGCCAGAGCCAGGAAAGGGATGAACGAGGGATTTGGTCAGGGGACAGTGGTGACCTGGGCTGACTCAACTCAGGGCTGCCTGATCTGGGGGAGGTCAGCCTGGTCCAGCTGGAGCTCAGAGGAAGGAAGGTAGGAGGGGGCAGGGCCCAGGGCTTGTTTCTGAGACAGCCTTCTGTGTACACTCACATACATCCAGTTTGGGGGGGCAGAGAGGGACAATTGTCCTTAGACAGAGAGACACACACATATGAATTCACACACGAACACACATATACATACATACACATGAATACACACACACACGTGCATACACCTGTGAATACAAGCACACACAGAGACACACATGAATGCACACACATATACACATACACACATGAATACACACACATACTTGCACACACCCATGAATACAAGCAGACACACAGATACAGACACACAGACACACATGAATATGCACGTGCACACATGAATACACACATGAACACACACACGCGCATGCACACACATATACATGTACAAGCCCACATACACACACCTGCACACATATACACATACATACATGAATACACACATGCATGCATACACTCATGTATATACACATGTGTACACACAGACACATGCGTACGTACAAATACACACAAGTATACACACGTGCATACACACACAGACAGCAGCTAGCAAACTAGCTTCCCTGGAATTATCCTCTTGGCTCTCTGTCTCAGCCTTCTTGAAGAGAATGATCCATTTGCACCCATGAATGTGCACAAGGGTGGGGAGGACTCCAGAGCTCATCACCTCCATCTTGCACCCTTGAAACCAACCTGGACAGCAGGTAGCAGGTTTGAAAAGGTGGGATGGGGCCTCCTTCCTGTGCCTTTGGGCTGTGCCTCCTCTACCACCAGGTGGAGTCTGGACCTGGGTGGAAGTTGGGGGTGTAGGGATGCAGGGAAGGGGACCGGCGTACAGAGGGAGGACTAGCGACTCCACTGCATGGTCCCCAAGACCAGAATATGGCCATGCCCCCATCCAGAGGCCATGTGGCTGAAGCAGGGCTGAGAGAACCAAGGGGACAGAGGACCTGCCATCTCCTGAACACCTACTATGTGTCCACGGCTAGGCCCAGCGCCCCACAGGTACCATCTCAGGGAATCCTCTTTAAAAACCCTAAAAAAACCAGTTGCCATAAAGCTGATTCTGACTCATGGCGACCTCATGTGTCTCTGAGTAGAACTGTGCTCTATAGAGTTTTCAGTGGATAATTTTGGGGAAGTAGATCACCAGGCCTTTCTTCTGAGGTTAGCAGCTGAGTGAGTTAACCATTTGCATCACCCCCAAAATAATCAAACCCGTTGCCATCAAATCAGATTCATGGCGACCCCACGTGTGCCAGAGTAGAACTGCTCCATAGGGTTTTCGATGGCTGTACTAACAATCACAACCTGGGTGGATTCGAACCACAAACCTTTCAGTTGTTAGCTGAGCACTAACCATATGTGCCACCAGGGACCTTCCCAGGGACTTCAAAAAGCCCATAAACCAAAACACCAAGTATATTGCCATTGAGTCAATTCCAACTCATAATGACCCTATAGGACAGAGTAGAAGAGCCCCATAGGGTTTCCAAGGCTGTACATCTTTATGGAATCTGACTGCCACATCTTTCTCCCATGGAGTACCTGGTGGATTCGAACCACTGACCTTTCGGTTAGCAGTTAAGTACTTAACCACCGCGCCACCAGGGCTCCAAAAAGCCCCAAGGTCAGTGTTATTCTTCTATCCCACTTACAAAGGAACTGGGGCTCTGAACGTTTAAATCACACGTCCAGAAAAGGTGATGGAGCTAAAATTGCAGTCTGAGTCAGCCAGCCCTTACTTCTCCCCTTCTCCTATTGTTTTCAATTGGCCCACATTTATTAAGCATCTGCTGCATACCTCAAGACAGACAGGGTCCCTGCCCTCTGGAGTTCTGTAAATGCCTGAGGATCCTGCTGTTCCCTGCAGAGTCAGGGGCAGTGGGGGGAGACCTGAGTCCTGAGGAGACCTGGGGAGGCTGTGCCCTGCAGGGGGAAATGAGAGCTCCTTAATCCTCCAGCCCGACCTGGTCTTTTGGGGTCAGGCGCTGCTGTCTCAGGGGAGGGCCCCGTCTTGCCTCAGAAGATGATATAGGGGATGCCATGTGCCCCCACCTTCCCCAAGACGGGGCTGTGCCCCCTATTCCTGCTTCCTCCTCCTCTCAGCAGGAGCCCCAGAAACAAGGGCCCAGAATCGTCCTAATTTCCACATCGAAGCAAGTACTGCGGGTGCATCCCCACCCTAAGCACTTAAATATACAATTTACTTGAAGGAATTATACACTGCCGGCTGCTTTTAAACCAGAGAAAAGGCACCCCACAGAACTGTTTCCTTCCCTCCCTCAAGTAGCACCATCTTCTGCCGAGAATCTGTCCTCTCCTCTAATTGCACCATCTGTGCTAAGAAGGGCTAGGGGGCTTGGGGTTGGATAATAGCTTCTTCCCCTCCAATTTTGTTTTTCATTCCACATCCCCACCTGCAGGGTGCTTGCTGGGCAGGTCTCCCGCTCTGACCCCTCCTCGGCCCCGGGCCCACTGCCTAAGTGCCTGGGCCTTGGACATGATTAGGCATCTCGTACCTTGGACTCTCCCACCCAGTACTCAAAGTGTCAATCCCTCAGCCCCTGCCCTGCAGGATCAGCTCAGGGGTAGCACTGCCCCTTGTAAATTCTGCCCCTTGCAGGATCTTCTGGAAACCAAGGTGGACCCCCAAGGACCGTCTTCCTTGGGGAACACAGACTCTCCTTTTTTGCTGGCCTATAAACAAGACCCCAGTAAGGCTTTGACTCCAGAGATCCAGCTCCCCTTTCCCCCTCCCCACATTGCCCCCTGGATCCCATGGACCAAAAACAGACCTGGTTCTGAGCCAGGTGCCCCCTTCCTGGCTGGGTAACTTGGGGCAAACTGGTTAACCTCTCTGAACCTGTGTTTCTTCATATGCAAAAACAACATATGCCATCTTCTTCTCTTTTCCTGATACCTTTCTTAGTTTGGGTTCCCCCAAAAGTAGACAAGGATTTGGGTACAAGTCAAGTACTAAGGAGGTGATCCCAGGAAGCAGAGGGAAGAGTGGGAAGTGAGACACGGAGGGGAGGAAGTCAATAAAGGGTGTGTTAGTGAGGAGGCTTGCATGTTGCTATGATGCTGAACAGGTTTCAGTGGATCTTCCAGACTAAGACTAGGAAGAAAGACCTGGCAATCTACTTCCAAAAATCAGCCGATGAAAACCCTATGGATCACAATGGTCTGATCTGCAACTGATCATGGGGATGGCACAGGACTGGGCAGTGTTTCGTTCTGTTGTGCACAGGGCTTCAAAATGGTTCTTTACCGTTCGAACCCCTGCTGAGAATTTGCATTTCTAATAAGTTCCCTGACAATGCTAATACTACTGGTTAGGGACCAATCCTGAGAACCACTAGTAGAGCAGTGGTTCTCAAAATTTATGATACTCAAGAATCACCTGGGGATCTTGTTAAAATGTAGATTCTGATTCAGTGTATCTGGGATGGAAATGCAATTTCTCAGCAAGGGTTCGAACCAGAATGAACAGGTTCAAAGCCTTGGTTGTGCATGGGGTCTCCATGAGTTGAGGGTCGCTTAGGCCCCCTCCCCAGCAGAAGCCGAAGCTCGGCTCTGTCCACCAGGCCCTCTTCACCGTTGGAGAGTCGATCCTGGAGCACTGACTCCCTAGCATTCCTGGCCTGTCCCACGTGACGGCGGAGCCTGTGCTCAGACAGAGATACAGCAAGCATGAGGGAGTCTGCAGGCAATCCCGGGGGAGGCACCTGCACCCACATCTGCCTCATCTCCTTGGAATGGTGACTAGAGCAGTCCCTTGCACAAGTAGGTGTCCCCCTCTCCCCACCAGGTAATTGGACCCATCTAAAATTCTGATCTCCATAAGATTAGGACAAAGGGAAAAATAAGTCCGTAAGCTGCACATTGGGTATTGAATGTCCCAGAACACTAGACCACCATTCTCCATGTGGATTGATGCCAAGGCAGCCAAGGGAAGTAGGAACAGGGCCTTAGACCCAAAGAACTGTCTTCACTTCCTTCTCCTGTGGCTAGATGGCTTCCTCTGCTGGACCGCCAACCTGCCCCCCTGGGTCTGTCTGCACCACCTCCCTTCCTGCCATCCACCTCTGGTCTGACCAGCACCTCCCGTCGTCCAGCCTGCTGGGAAGGCTGATCTTCCCCTGGGTGAAGCTCCACTCCTCCTCTCCCTCCCTCAGCCAGCCCCACTCAGAGCTGGGCCCCCTGTCACTCCTGGGCAATCTCAGGGACGCAGCATGGTCTCCACCTGGACCAGGAGGCGGTCAGCATCCCATCAGTACCTGCCCACCAAGAAGCTGCCTCTCAGCCTCTTCCTGTTTCAATATCCACACCCACCTCCCCTGGCCTTTGAGTTCCTGCTTGGGGTCTGAGTATCTGAGTTCTAACACTTGACTCATCAGTGTAGGAAAGGACCAGGGAAGCTGGACAGGCTGACCATTCTGACCAGCAACACACCTTGGTCACCTGCATCCAATAGATGGGCAGAGAGCTGTCATCCCTGTTACCTTGGCCCATTTGATGTGTCCTGATGTCTTGATCACATCCTACATGCTAGACTGTGAACTTACTGCATTAATTTATTGGAGGAATTGGGAAGATCACCCCATTCATTCTTACTGAGTACCAGTCAGCTTTGCACCAGGCACTACCTACTGTCCACCCTGGGTTTACAGTGGTGAACAAGAGACCAAGCTTCATGGAGCTGATGTGTTAAGTGGAGGAAGGTGGTGTGTATGGAGACAGGCAATAAATAAACAAATCAGATCAGGCCATGATAATGCTCTGTAGAAGAAAAAAGAGCAGTATGATTTGATAGCATGACGGGAGGGGTGAGTGTCTGACAAGATGAAATACCTGAGGCCATTTATTTAAACTGAGGCCCGAATAATGAGGACTCAGCCATGCAGGCATCTGGAGACAAAATACTTAGGCCAAGGAAGAGACATCTGGCACATCTGGCAGCATGTGCAAAGGTCCTGGGGTGGAAATGCTTGAGGTATGTTTGAGCTGGTAAAAAACTAGTTGCTATCAAGTCATCCCTGACTCATGGTGACCTCACGTATATCAGAGTAGAACTGTGCTCCGTAGGGTTTTCAATGACTGCTTTTTCGGAAGTAGATCGCCAGGCCTTTCTTCTGTAATGCCTCTGGGTGATTCAAACCACCAATCTTTCGGTTAGCAGCGAGCACCTTAACTATTTGCGCCACCCAGGAACTCCATGTTTGAGGATAACCAGATTTAAAATGGAAATATTTTGATCCCAGTTTTGGATGAGGCCCCAAGATAATAGGTGCTAACCACACCCAGATCCCAAGGGAAGATGTGAGACAACCCAAGCAGGGTTTGCAAGGGAGGTGGTCAAGAGCCCATCTTGCAGCTCTCAGCTGGTCACCCGTCTCAAGCCTAAAAGAGGTTGGAGAGGTTGAGAAGTGGCTAGAGATGAGGAAGGGAGTTTAGAGGGGAGCTTTTGGAGTTTTAAGAGACCCCCCACCAAGGGAGGAGGGTGGGGTGTCTGATTTCCCTCAAGCCCAGGGAAAGGGGCTCAGCAGGACTCTTGAAGAGCTTGATATGTGTCCCCTGGGAGGTTGGGAGGGGCATGCAATGATAAGGGACTCACCCAGAAAAAGCTAATATGATAAACTGGCGGGGGGGGGGGTCGGTGCAGGGCAGCACCTGAAGCCTGGTGTTTGTCATGGCAAAGATTTACAAGTGTCTCCCAGGGACCAGATGTGGGCCAGTGAGAGAGGGGTGCTGGTCAGGAGGCAGTGTCAGATTGTCTGATAAGCAAGGTAAGCACAGACTTCTTTGTGCTTACTTACTGATCTGTAGTGAACAATTTCACATTTTTTCACCACATCAAAATTCTGCTTCTAGGTCTGGCTGCCATCTCTCTCCCATCCTACAAAATCAAAGCCTCTTTTCAAATTTACAATCCCTGACAGGGGCGGAGTACCCAGCAAGCAAGGTAAGCATGGGCTTACTTGTGCTTACTTACTAACCTGTAGTGAATAATTTCCCGTGTTTTCTTGCTGATTGTGTCATCCGTCCATGAAAAGGGTCCCTGGAGAAGTGAAGAGAGCTTAACACGAAGCAGATGGACATGCATGACCAGACTGCACACAGACGCCCAGGTGGCCGGCCAGAGGAGCTATGGGTGAAGGGTCCCCAGTAAGGGGGGCAGAGCTCTGAGGAACCCACAAAAGTCCCCCCACAGAACAAAGAGCGGGATTTAAACACCTGCCAGGCTGATAGTGCATGGGAGTGAGCTCACCCAGTGCCAGCCTGGTAAAAAGTCCCATGCCCGCTTGCCCCTCCCTCCCTCCTCCCCTGCCCTCTGACCCTAAAGGGCCCAGAAACTGCCATTAGCCAGGGAGGAGGAGAGACCAGGGCAAGGTGGGGGAGTGAGGAGCTGACCATGCCCCTTCCGGCACCCTAGCACACCTTGGCCTAGGGGGTGGAGAAGCATTGAGGGCGCTGAATTTGGACGTTTTCACTTTTACACAGGACTGGACATTACAGAAGTGGCCAGGAGACCTTTCATTGTCTAAGAGTGACCTGATATGTCATGGGACTTGCTCTAGATTTCACTCAGTGGCAAAGGACAAGCATTGTCCCAGAGTGAGCTGGAACAAACCACAAGAGCAAAAATACAGCTGTGCTCTCTTGCACCCTCCAAGTCCTGACTGACCAAAGTGAAGGAGCCAGGGTCAGAAAGCAGAGCGTTCAGCCTCTGTACTCAAAGGCGTATCTCCCTTATCATGACCACCACCAACCCTCCAGGTGAATATTGTTGTTTGCACATTACAGACCAGAAACAGACATTCAGAGAAGGTGAGACGCTTGCTAAAGCCCGCTGCTGGGAAGCGACGGGGGTGGGATGGTGGGATTAAACTGTATCCCCCCAGAACATGTTGGAATCTTAACCCTGCTACCGTGGATGTAATTCTGTTTGGAAATAGGGCTTTCTTGGTCATGTTAATTAGATCACAGTAGGGTGGGTTCTAAATCTAATCACTTCTAAGTTGTAACCGAGCAGATTAGACACAGAGATACACACGTGGGGGTGAGGCGGGACACAGATGCGATGTAAGGATGGCCAAGGAACCAAGGAACCCCTGGGGTTGCCGATGAGGTGGGAATCAACACAGCTGAGACCCTGATTTGGACTTTTAGCTTCCAGAACAGTGAGGAAATAAATGTCTGTTCGTTAAAGCCACCACTTGTGGTATTTGTGCTACAGCAGCACCAGGAGACTAGGACAAATGGACACCACTCTTGTGTGACCCCTTCAATCCCCTCCCATGTAGGGTCTGCATGAGAGAAAAGAGGCTGAGACATGGGGACCGCGCAGACGAAAAAGGGCTGAGGGAGAACCATAAAGATGCAAGCATCTGAAGGGGGAGGGAAGCATGGGCAGAAGCAGGAGATGACCTACCCAGAGCCCTCCCAGGCAGCCCTGTGCCCCAGCCCCACGGCAGGACCCTGGCCTGTCCTCAGGGCACCCATCCCCAAAACTCAGCCCGGGACTCCAAGGGAAACCTGGCTCCACCCCAGGGAGCAGCTCCCATGGCAGGCTGTGACTGCCCCTTTAAGAGCCCTGCCCAGGTTACACCCTGTCTCTGCAGCCACCACCAGCCCTGCCGGCTGCTAATGGGCCAGACCAGGCCAGGCTTGGCCTGTAATGTGTACATTGTGCAGTGACAGCCTGTGGACGATGCAGCAGAGATAAACATAGACTCATCCCTCCCTCCTCATCTCCCTGGTGAGCTCAAGGAAACCAGGGAGGCAGGGTGCAGACTCCAGAGCCTGAACACTTAGGCCAGGGCTGTGTGACTTTTGGCAAGTAGCTGGCCATCTCTGGGCCTCCCTTTCACCAAGGTACATTCATACACCACCACCACCACCAACTGACCTTAGATTAAAAGACGCCTTCCTATGCAGGATGTCAACGAGTCCTCGTAACAATCCTAGCTGCTAGGCAAGGGAATAACAGCCCCACTTCACAGATTAGCAAACTGAGGTCCTTGGAGAGACAAAGCCACTTTTCTAAGGTCATCCAGTTGGTGAGTGGAGACCATTGAAATTCATGTTCATAAAGTGGACTAAGGAATGAAAGGACTGGTGTTTGCACAAGGCTCCTCTCCGACAAGGCCAAGTGTGGAGTAGTGGGAGGGATGCTAAGCTAGCAGGTCAGTGAGCTGAGTTCTCATCCTGCTGGGCCACTAATTTGCTGTGTCCTTAAGCAAGCAGTGTCCCCTCTCTGCGCTCTGGCTTTCCCATCTGTTAATTGGGCTGGGGGTGGGGGCACAGGGAGAGAGGTGGAATGGCTGCTCCAGCTGGCTGAAACGTTACGTGAATCTTGCCACCCACAGAAATCTCCCCGGGAGCTCAAGGCTCAACCTCTGCCCCCTTCCTGTATAAATAACATGAGGGAAACTCTACTGAGTTCTGTCTAAGGAAGGAGTACTCAAGGGGCAGAGTGGGATGGGCAGAGGGCACGTGCACCTATACACCCACCAGGCTTTGCCAAGGTTGTCTGTCATGAGCTGAGGCACAGCCTGTGGAAGCACCACGGCCTTCTACACAGCTTCCCCGTCTGGGTATTCCGGGTCCCCAGATCCAGCCTATCAGCCACCCCTTGTGGGCCTTCCTTGCTCTTGGTAGAACCACTGATAACTGGTTCTCTAACTCCCAGGATCTACATCTTTGCACGGGCCATTCCCTTTGCCTTGAGTGCCCTTCCCCCTCTAACTCCTACCCATTCTCCCAGATTCAGCCCAACATCACCTCCTCCAGGAAGCTTTCCTTGACTCTCCTGGGCTGGGCCACTGCCCCAACTGCATTTCCACAGGGCTCTGGGCTTCTCTGGTGTCATAATCAGTTTCCTGAATGGTTTTCTCCACCACACTGTGAGATTCTAAAGAGCTGAGGATGTCTGGGCCGTAACCATCTCTGTTTTCCAAGGGTGTGACAGAGCACTTGTAAATGGAAGCACGGATAGAGGAAGAAAGGTTGGAAGGCCTGGACCTGTCTTCCCCAAAATGTACTCTCACAGAGCTGAGAGTCGCGAACAATCAGAGCTGGCAGGGACATTGGGAGCCACCTGCTCCAACCTCCCGGGGAAGGGATTCCACACATGGGAAGCTGAGGCCCAGAGAGGGGAAGTTGCATACCCAAGGTCACTGGGGTCAGAGACAGCTTCAACAGGTCCCAGGATTCCTGTCTCCCAGCCCTGTGCTTCTTGCACGTCACCAGCCCCCTCTCGGCCCCCTTGACAAAGTAGAGTCTAATTATTTATGATGGCGCTTTATAGCTACGGGTGAACCCACCGGAACGTATTTTGTAAAAGTAATGAAGGCTCAGTAATGCGAGACCTCGCTACAGCTCCCATCACTAAATCTTGGCCCAGGAGTCGGCCAGACTGCGTAGGCATTTCTTTTCCTCCTTCTCTGTTTCGGAGAGAATTACAAGGTTTGCAGATTAGGGGTGGTTGCAGCACAAGGCGTATCCAAGGCATTTTTTTCTCATTTAGGGGGAAAGATGCAGGCTTCGTGAAGTCAGAGTTAGAGTCTCCCAAGTGGGGATCAGAGCGGCATGTCAGCCAAGGCCTCCCACAGGCACCCCCTTCAGAAGTGTCACACTTGAGGCAGGCAGGAAGCTGTCACGAAGCCCCCACTGTGCCTCCACCCTGGGATGATGGAACAGTCACAGCAACAGTGGAAAAAACAGAGATGGCAGGCCTGGCAGTGATATGCATCTCTGCTCCCCCTCTCTGCGCCTCAGTTTCCCCATCTGTAAATTTAGAAAAACAGTTGCTGTCGAGTTGACTCCAGCTCGTGGCGACCCCTTATGTATCAGAGTAGAACTGTGCTCCGTAGGGTCTTCAATGGCTGATTTTTTTGGAAGTAGATTGCCAGGCTTCTCTTCCAAACCATCAACCTTTCAGTTAGCAGCTGAGCATGTTAACCATTTGTATTACCCAGGGACTCCGTTCGTAAATTAGGGAGCTGGACGAGATCTTGCCTCTTCTATTTCCTTCTAAGGCATTCCAATCTTTCTCTTAACAACACTAACAATACGAATGAGATAACAGCTTTATCGCAAGGAGGCACTATGCTGTTGGCTCCCCATAGAATTCCCCTGGATCCTCCCAACAACCCCATGATGCAGATATTAACTCCACTTTGCGGATGAGGTGCAGAAAGGTCAATGACTTACGCAAGGCCACAGCACTGGTGAGTGACAGTCAGGACTTGAACCCAGGCCATCTGGCTCCAGCGAGCACACCTTTATCCACTGCTCTACACCTTTGTGCTGAACATGTACCAGGGCCAGGCACCATGATGGATTGGCCCCTTGTGTGCCACGGCACACCACATCCTCCCAATAATGACAAGGTGTGTTCTCTCATCCACATTTGTAAGTGAGAAAACTGAGGCTCACAGTGAGCTCAGATTTGAAGCCCAGGTCTCTCACCTGACAACAGAGCCAAGATCTCTTCACTCAGCTTTTCTGCTGCCCCCAGACTCTGAGATAAGTTCGCTAGACGCTCTGTGGTACAGCTGACTTAAGAGATACATTGGTTACCTTCCCAAAATATCCAAGGAACTGAAATGTGGTCCAGATGCCCGGATTCATGGCATGCAAGGGCTGGGCCACAGAACTGCAGATTGAGCTCGGCCGGTAATGATGTTTTGAGCCAGACTGGAGACAGTGATGGGCCAGCAGCAGGCCTGGAGGTAGGAATGAATGAGGTGTGCCAGGGAATGTGGGGGCACTGAGACAGAGCGGGTGCTTAGGGCAGAGGGCCCATTCCAGCAGAGGGGGGCAATTGATGGAATCTTAAATGCTGGGATTTGGGATGTAAGATCAAAACTCTGGACAGTGAGACCCTCAAGGATAGGCACCATGGCTATCAATTGCCATCAGGTCGACTCTGACTCATGGTGACCTATGAGTGTCAAAGGAGAACTGTGTTCTGTAGGGTTTTCAATGGCTGGTTTTTCAGAAGTAGATTGACAGGCCTTTCTTCCGAAGCACCTCTGGGTAGATTTGAACTTCCAAACTTTCAGTTAGCAGGTGAGTGTGTTGACCAGTTGCGTCACTCAGGACTTAGACATAGGTGCTTTGTAATTGGAGGCAAAGGTTGTTGAGTATAGTGACTGAATCAGACCTGGTTCTGTTAGTAGGAGTGGGTGACCTTGGATGCCCCCTGCCTCCCCTCTGGGCTTCCTTTCCTTGTCTGTATAGTCAGATCCATTTCCCCAAGACAGAAAGCTCTACCAGGCAGCTAGCTAAATGTATAGTCCTGCAGATGAGAGGCTTTCAAGCCTCCTGGAAAGTCAGTTCAATAAATATACTCATGGGACAATGCCAATATCTAAGTCGATGCTAGAAAATTCTACAAACAGCTAACCCAAATACATGGCTGGAAGTTAGAGCCACATGATTTGGCTTGGTCCTCAGGAGACAAGAAATAGCTGCCTGCCCATTGGCTGTGTAGATTATAGACATACTACTCTCAAGGAAGGAAGATTCCATAGCTAATTCAAGAAATAACTATGGAGCATGTACTATGTACTGGCACTGTTCTGGGCACTGGAGATACAACAAGGAACAAAACACAAAGCCCTGCCCTCATGGGGCTTACATGCTAGTGGAGAGACAAATATATATGTATATTTAAAAAAATAAGGTCAGGAAGGGGAAAGAGAGGGGGTGTGGGGGGCTGTTACTTTTTAATGTGGGGAGGGGGAGGTCAGGGACTTCCTTTCTTACCAGTTTTACCAGTTGCCATCAAGTAGATTCTGACTCATGGAGACCCCATGTATGTCAGAGTAGCACTGTGCTCCACAGGGTTTTCAATGGCTGGTTTTTCAGAAGGAGATCACCAGGCGGGTGGACTTGAACCTCCAACCTTTTGGTTAGCAGCTGAGTGCGTTGGCTATTTGCACCAACCAGGGGCTTAAAGAGAATGAGCCTGCAGGTGTCTGGGGAGATGTTCCAGGCAGAGGGAACAGCAAGGGCACAGGACATGGGTGAGAGCATGCTTGGGGCTAGAAGACAGAGCAGGGGCCAGACTGAGCAGGGCCTTGCAGGACACAGTGAGGATTCCAGTTTTTATTCTGAGTGAGATGGGAGGCATTATAAATTGAATTGTGACCCTAAAAATTCGTGTTGAAATTCTAACCCCTATACCTGTAAATGGAAGCCCTGGTGGTGTAGTGGCTAGGTGCTACAGCTGCTAACCAAAAAGTCGGCAGTTTGAATCCACCAGGCCCTCCTTGGAAACCCTATGGGGGCAGTTCTACTCTGTCCTATAGGGTCGCTATGAGTTGGAATCAACTCGACGACAATGGGTTTGGTTTTGGTTTTTTATACCTATAAATAAGGAGCCCTGATGCCCCGTAGTTAAGCACTCGACTGCTAACTGAAAGGTCAGTGGTTCAAACACACCAGCCACTCCGTGGGAGAAAGATGTGGAAGTCTGTCTGCTTCTGCGAGGATTACAGCCTTGGAAACCCTCTGGGGCCGTTCTACTCTGTCCTATAGGGTCACTATGAGTCAGAATCGACTCGATGGCAATGGATTTGGTTTTTTGGGTTTATGCCTATAAATATGACCCTATTTGGAAATGAGGGTTTTCTTTGTTATGTTAATTAGGTCCTACCAGTGTACGGTGGGTCCTTAACCTAATCACTTCTGAGTTATGAAAAGAACAGAATAGACACAGAGACACACACAGGGAGAAGAGGAAGGCAGAGGATGGAGACTGATGTATCTACAAGTCCAGGGGCCCCAAGGATTGCCGGCAGCTACTAGAAGCTGAAGTAGACAAAGAAGGACCTCTCCCTAGAGCTATGCCCTGAATTCAGACTTCCAACCTCCTGAACGGTGAGACAACAAATGGTTGTTCTTTAAAGCCACCCACTTGTGATATTTGATATGGCAGCACTAGGTAACTAAGACATGAGCCAGTGGAGGGCTTTCATGCAGCGGGGCCTTGTGATATGACATGGCCTTCACCAGGCTCACTGTGGCACATCTGTTAGAACACGCTGCATGGGGACCAAGCTGGAAGCAGGGTGCACAGTGAGGAGTTCCTTGCAGGAATCCAGGGGAGAGATGGTGGCCATGGTGGTAGCTGTGGAGCAGGTGAGAAGAGACTGTTTCTGGACATATTTCGAAGTCAAGGACAACAGGAAGATGATTTATTGCAACGCTGGCTTATCCAAGGTCAATCTCCCTTCCGGGTCTTGATCTCCAGGGTCAACAGCTTTGCTTAAAGGAGTTCTTGGCTGACACTGACATTTGTCTTTTGACTGCTCCAGCAGGAGCTAGAAGAGAAGAGGCTTTTCCCGTCAAAACTGTTAACCATCTCAGAGTAAGTGTGAGCCTGGGAGGTGGCTGCTTGGAGGAGAGGCCAGCTCTGTGAGTCTGCTCTCAGATTGTTGAGAAATTCCTGGGGGAGTGGGGCCTTCCTGAGGGGTCCCTCGTCACACTGCAGCAAACTCACCAACCCACAGACTCCAGCCATGGCCGATGCCCCACAATGACAACTATGTCTATTAAATGCCAATGGCCACCCCATTGTTGGTGTTAGCTACCACTGAGTCGGCCCCCAACTCATGGCGATCCCATGCACAACAGAATGAAATGCTGCCTGATCCTGAACCATCCTCATGATCAGCTGCAAACTGGACCATTGTGATCCACAGAGTTTTCAGTGGCTGATTTTCAGAAGTAGATCACCAGACCCTTCTTCCTAGTCCATCTTAGTCTGGAAGCTCCAATGAAACCTGTTCAACACAATAGTACATAAGCGTCCAAGGGTAATGGCCGCACTTGAGGTACACTGGCCAAGAATCACACCTGAGTCTCCCACCTGAAAGGCGAGAATTCTACGACTGAACCACCAATGCCTCACATGATCACTTTGTTACACCAGATTCAATGAGGATTAATAATAATGATCGCAACAATAGTAATAGCAGACATTGCTGATTGCACATTTACTAAGTGCCAGGCACTGTGCTAAGCATTTTGCTTACAGTATCTAGTATAATCCTCTGTACACCATGAGGTAGGTACTATTATTAACCCCATTAGAGATGAGGAGTTTGAAGCTCAGAGATACTAAGTAATCAGCCTAGAAAGTGACAGAGTCAGGATTCAAACTCGGGTCTCTATAACTGCTCCTTCAGCCCTTTGCTCTTCTTGCCAGCTGGCTCCTCTCAGGGCTCGCCATCCAGATCCACCTCTCATCGTCACCCTTGGCCCCACTGTCCCCACCCTTCTCTTCTGAGGTAGGGCCAGCCCTCATCACCCACCCCTTCCACCAATCTTCCCCACACTGGCTCCATGCACCAAAGGCTCCCCCACCTCCTAGTTGGAGTGAGACCATATTAACACCAGGTAGAGGGCCAGGTGGTTGGAAACTGGCACTATCTTTAGAAAGATGAAGGCCAAGTTGGTTGTTTACTGCAAAGGGAACAAACTAATACCTTCGTAAGGCCCTCAGGGAACAGCTTTAATGAATATCTAATGACTAAGATGTTAGATAAAATGGCACAACCATAAGGGAATTTTTGGCCCAACCTTGGACTGCCTCCTTCCAATGGGCCAGGCACCGTGCCAAGTGCATACCAGCATAAAACCAGGTAGTACATACACCACGGGGTTGATGGCTCATTAGTCCCATTTTACAGGTAAAGAAACTGAGGCTCAGAAAGGCCAAGTAACCTGCCCAGGGTTGCACAGCTAGTGGGGGGTGAAGCAGGAATTTGCACCCAGGTTCATCCCCTCCACAGCCCACTCCAAATGACTATTACACTGGCTGCACGAAGCAATGTGGATTCCTGGATCACATTCTCTTCAGTAGGTTAAACATCACACCTGCCATTTTGCTCTGTTTACTTTCCATGAGCCCATTCTTTTCTTCATAAATCACACAGTGTCCCACCCTTGTCAGAATCATCAAAGGCCCAATTAATCCTGAACACCACGGCCCTTCTCTGCAAACTTTCCTTAAACCTAAAGCTTTTCAGACCGGGAGTATTACCAAGCTGGTAGAAAACCAGCCCAGCCAGCAGGCACTTCATTCTATAGTGACCCAGGGGGAGGAGGAAAAACCCACTGCCTAAGAAAACCACCCACAGCAGCTTAATTGCCACTGCCGAGCCTTTATTAGTGGTGATAAAAGGCAGCAAAAACAGCACAGGGCTTTCAACTCCCAGGTGGAGGCTGCAGTCCCAGGAATTAGTCATGTTTTGACTGGTAGATTATGGAATTTATAATGGAGGCCCTGGAGAAATTAAACATGGATTACGGCCAGCCCCCTCCCCCAGCCAAATGTCTCCGGCGGGAACAATGACACAGGCAGCTCCCTGGGCCCTTACAGGAGCCTGATCTGCCAGAGGGAGCTGGCCAGGAGAGCTGGGTGAAGATGGTGACCCCTCAAGCACATGGCTGCAGAGGAGGTGGCTCTGGCCTGCTCCCCACTTCCCTGGGTCACACCCACCCCTCATCAAATGCTGGGGAGCAGGAAGCGTGTCTCTCCTCTGTATCCCTGGCAGCAATAATCATCCAGCCAGTGTCAGAATGTCGCAATGAATCTGTGTCTTCCAGTCCATCAGCACCATGCTTCCTGGGTTAAGCATCATTCTCTCCTTGGAGGGACGAAAGCGAGAAGCACAGAACGGGGTCAGGGGAAGTGGCGTGTTATGGATTGAATTGTGTCTCCCCAAAATATCTGTTGTAAATCCTAACATCTATCCCTGTGGTTAGAACCCCAATGGGTTTTCTTTGTTATGCTAATAAGACAGGATTCACGTAGGGTGTGTCTTAAATCAGTCGCTTTTGAGATATAAAAGAGATAAAACAAGAAAGCGAGTAAGCAGAGATGGGTGAAGAGAGATGCTACCCCATATGAAGATCAACATAGAGCCAAAGAATAGAAGCTGAAGAGACAAGGACCTTCCCCCAGAGCTGACAGAAAAAGCCTTCTCCTAGAGCTGGCACCCTGAATTCAGACTTCTAGCCTCCCAAACTGTGAGAAAATAAATTTCTGTTTGTTAAGTTCACCCACTTGTGGTATTTCTGTTATAGGAGCACTAGATGACTAAGACATGGTGTTGTGTTGTTGTTCGGTGCTATCAAGTCGGTTCTGACTCATAATGACCCCATGCACATCAGAATGAAACACGGCCCGGTCCTGCGCCGTCCTCACAATCCTTGCTATGTTTGAGCCCATTGTTGCAGCCACTGTGTCAATCCATCTCGAGGGTCTTCCTCTTTTTCACTGAACCTCTACCTCACCAAACATGATGTCCTTCTCCAGGGACTGGTCCCTCCTGATAACATGTCTAAAGTACGTGAGACAAAAATCTCACCATCCTTGCTTCCAAGGAGCATTCTTGCCGTGCTTCTTCCAAGACAGATGTGTTCGTTCTACTGGAAGTCCATGGAAGTCCATGGTATATTCAATATTCTTCGCCAAAAGCATAATTCAAAGGCATCAATTCTTCCTTGGTCTTCCTTATTCATTGCCCAGCTTTTGAATGCACATGAGGTGACTGAAAATATCACAGCTTGGGTCAGGTGCACCTTATTCCTCAAAGTGACATCTTTGCTTTTCAACACTTGAAAGAGGTCTTTTGCAGCAGATTTGCCCAATGCAGTACATTGTTTGATTTCTTGACTGCTGCTTCCATGAGCATTGATTGTGGAGTCAAGTAAAATGAAATCCTTGACAACTTCCATCTGTTCTCCATTTATCATGATGTGACCTTGGGCGAGTCCCCTTAACTCTGTCTTAATTAATGAGAGGAGTTGGACCCACCTCAGGCATCTCACACTCTGATTTCAGGGCCTCTTTTAAACTCCAAACATTCCTGAGAGTGGTTGTATATCAAGATGCTAAGACCTTGGTGGAAAAGTTAATCAAAGATTAACAGAATAGAAAGGAGTCTTTGCTAGTGTTATGGATTGAATTGTATCCTCCAAATATTTGTGTTGAAATCCTAACCCCTATCCTTGCAAGCAGGTCCCTGGGTGGTGCAGTTTACACTCGACTGCTAACCTGAAGGTTGGCAGCTTGAACCCACCAGTGGCACTGCAGAAGGAAGGCCTGGCGATCTGCTTCTGTAAAGATTACAGCCCAAAAAACCTATGGAGCAGTTCTACTCTGTAACACATGGGGTCGCCATAAGTCGGAATTGAGTCAACAGCAAAGGGTTTGTTTTGATTTTTTGTTTTTGTTTGTTTGTTTGTTTTTGGTAAATATAACCCTATTTGGAAACAGGGGGGTTTCTTTTGTTATGTTGATGAGGTCATACCAGTGTAAGCCTAATCATTTCTGAATTATTAAAAGACAAGAATAGCCTCAGAGACACACACAAGGGGAAGACAGATGACAAGGAACACCAAAGATCACTAGCAGACATCAGAAACTAGGAGAGGCTCACAGAAGGAACTGACACAGCCGAGACCCTGATTTGGACTTTTAGCCTCTAGAACTGTGAGACAATAGATTTCTCTTCTTTAAAGCCACACAGTTGTGGTATTTCTGTTACTGCTTCACTAATAACCAAGACAGCTAGTAACGTGTATGGTGCTCTGTGACAACTATATATGGTTGATCCTGGCATCCATAAATCTTATTTTTAGTTGCAGGCCAGCGATTCAGGGAGAAAAACAATACTTATTGAGTATCCACTATGTGCCAGACACTGTGCTAAGTCACTTTATAAGCATTCTTCAAATTAAAAGCCTAGAAAAGGGCCCAGCACAGAGTAGGTGATTACTATTCATTGAATGGATTAATATTCATTGAATATTCATTGATTCTCCATATCAGCCCTGTGAGGTTGGTACTATATCCCCATTTCACAGATGAAGCAACAGGACCAGAGAGGGGTAGTTCTTTGCCCAGACCACACAGCATGCAAATGGGGAACAAAATCTACGTCCAGGTCTGTCTGACTCCAACACCAGAGAACTTTCCTCTCAGCCAGGGTTTCTGCTTTCTCAGCAGGGATTGGCTTCTTGGAATAGGAGATCATGAATGAGGTGAAGGAAAGAAGTCCCCGGCGCTGTCCAAGACCTCCAGTGCTGAAACGGAATCCAGCCAAGCACAGATTTTTAATGGGGCAAGGCATGTCTTGCCCTCAACATGAATTCATCTCACTCACTCACCCTAGAGACAACTCTTCCCAAGTCCTGCACCCTGGGATGCCTCTCCTTCTACCACCCAGGCCCAGCCCTCTAAAATTGACAACTACTGGCAGCCACCATGGGACACTCAGAAGGAAGATCTGTTGGCCTCTCAAGCCAACCATGACCCCAAGTACCACCAATGCCACTTTCTCAGTCTAAGGCATCAGAGAGTATCAACGTTTCCAGACAACACAGGGTATTTAGTCTAGAGTCTAACAAAGTGCCTGTTTTCATGATTTACATCACTGTTCTGATCCGATCCTTCTCTGGGCCAGTCTCCAAGCTGCACCCGGAGCTCTAATTATTCAAGTGATGTCATGCTCCTGCTTACAATTCTGATAGGCCTCCCCATCTCACTCAGGATAAGTCCTCAGCCCTTAGCATGGCACTCGGTACCCTTCGAGAGCTGGCTCTGCTAGCCTCTCCACCTTCATCTCTCTCCCCACTCCCTACTGTCCTTGCAACCCTTGTTCTCCAGTCATTCTAAATGTTCCATCTATTTACCCTGCTCCCCATGCCACATTGTCAAAGACAACTATGGGGGCATTAGTGAGGATAAGCATTCCAAACTAAAGGAACAGCATGTGCAAAGTCCTGCTCCTCGGGCAAGGGTCATCTCAGACATCACTTCCTACAGAAAACCTGCTCTTTCTGTCCACCTCTCCCTGGGGTCCATCACTCTCCCTCTGTGATGTCTCCGTGTATAGGGTGTGATTCTACCGGCTTCACTCAGACAAGGAAAGAAATGACAATACCCTGCAATGCGTCCCTCTGAAAAGCAAGCAAGCACTTTATTAATTATGTGTTCTTCATTTTGTCTCATAGCACCTATCTGCAAGGGAGCAAGTTTAAAAACAGGAGCCAGGTTTTCGTCTAGGGACTTGGTTAGTCGATGCAGGTGTGCACAGAAATGATAACAGCCAGCCCTTTTGTGTCTGATGCTTGCTGAGTGCTTTATGTATGTTAACTCATCAAAACCATATGGTAATCATTAAAACCACCCTGAGGTGGGCATCATTATTATCCCCATTTTAGATGGGAAAACAGGCACAGAGAGGTTAAGAAACTTCCCCCAAGGTAACAGAGCCAGAAAGCAGCAGAACAGGGATTCCAATCCAGGTAGTCAGGCTTCAGAGTTCATACCCTTATCTATTCCATTATATGCCTCTCTACGAAAGGAGACTGAGAGGTGCGAGAGACAGTAAGAGCCTGCTCAGTGTTAACATCGACTTTGTTCTCAACATCCACAGAACCTAAAGCTTCTTCCAGGGTTATCTCAGGGAACTTGGGCATCCATCCCCACCCAAACCCAAGTACGAGAGTGCCAAGCCCCGGCCTTGGCAGCAGAAAGAGACACTGGCAGGACCGCACCCTCTCAACTGGGGACAGCCCTCCTGGGGGGGTCCTTCCTTTGTCCTCTCTGCCAGTCCCACCCAGCTCCCGCCTCAGCTGCCAAGACCCTGCCTCCCACCCCTCTGCACCTGGCTGCCCCTGGCAGACAGCCCCAGACCCTTGGTGGAGGATAAGCCTCCTCCAGCTAAGAGCAGCTGCCAGGCCATGCTGGAGCCGGCAAGCATCTTCTGGGCACCACTCACCACCCTGCCATGCCTGGCATGCCAGCAGTTCCACGTTAGGTTGATGGCCCTGCACAGCCCCATGGAGCTGCTATTTTTAATTTAATTGGAGGGTCGGAGGAGAGAGATGGTACCCAGCAAGGGAGTTTAAATGCTTTTGGGGTGGGGGAGGGGGGAGAGAAGGCGAAGCAAAGTTCGTAATTATACACCAGGCAGCCAGATTTGATGCTTGAACAGAAAGGTTAAATGTTACATTCGAAATAAAATGAGAAAGAGTTCTGATGACAGTTGCCCAGAGCTAAATAAGGAAAGAAAATACCTCTTGCCCATCTTCTCTCCAGCTCCCTCCTCTCACTTCTGAGTTTTCCCCCTTCTGCCTTTTAAGGCTGTGCTGTGCTCAAATGCACCAGTTTCAAGCGCAAAGATTACTGCTTAGTATGTCAACACCTTGATTGCCACCCAAAAGCAGCTTTTACCGGAGTCTGAAAAAAAGTCACACTTCATCTCTAAAGCTGAGGAATCCAACAGGGCCCAGCAAGCCAGGAAGGCTGTCTGGCATTGTGGGTTTTAGTATGGACAGACCTAGATTCAATCCCTCTCTTGACAAGCGACAGACACTATGAGTCAGCTCACCCAATGCCCATGTGCCTTCTGTTTCTTTCAACTACCTTCAAGTCATGAGCCATAAGTAGTAGTTAGTTGGGTGAGGTTTTCCTAATATAAAAGGACAGACTCAGATGGCACACTCTCTTCATGCTTCCTTTGTCTGCAGGGAATGTGGACGTGATGCCTGGAGGTGTTGTAGCTATTTTGTGACCATGAAGCAACGAGCCTACACACCAAAGGTAGAAGAATAGAAAGATAGGAGGAGTCCTTGACGATGTAGCTATGTATGCCACTGTTACCTGAGACAAATAAATCCCTATCTGTTTAAGCACCTTTTAGTCTAGTTCTCTAGGAAAGCGAAATCCATTCTTAACTGTGACAGTCCATTATTATTAGCTTGAGCTTGAGTGTGAACTTGAACTTAAGTTTTCTTATTTGTAAATTGGGACAAATATCACTCATTTTTTTTCATGGGCATATGAGGATTAAATGGGACATGTGACTCCATTTGTAAAGTACTAACCACAATGCCTGGAGAGGCAATGGCAGCTGCTGTTTATTAATACTTCTGATTAGTCTGAGAGTGACATCAAATTATAAAATTTTAAAGTCACACCTCATATTTCAATAGCAGTTTCTAGTTTTCAGCGTGACTTCTCAGCCCTCATCTTAGTTCACCCTCAACCCCAAATCTCTGAGAGGAGGAAGTTTTACTCCAGTTTTATCCCTGACAGGTTAAGCAACACGCCCAAAGTAGCTCAGCTAATGACAGGGCCAGCCTGTAACTCAAATCTGACTCCAAGTCCCTGGGGCCTGCACCAGGCTGGTTCTGAGCTGCTCCACTAAGCAATCACCATTCCAGGCCCCCATTTCTTCTCCTGAGGACCAATAATGGCCCCCATTTGGGGATAAAGTTGTAGCTGAGAGAAAATGATTCATGTGGTCAAAGACAAGGTAAGGTGGACTCTGGCTTCCAAACCCCTCATCTGCCCCTGAAACACTGGGGTTCCTTGGGCTTCAGTCCTCAGCCCACTGCATGTGTTACTCTATTCCAGCTTTTAATATCAAGGAGTCACAAGCCCCTTTCACAAGCTGATGGGGAGATGCCGTACAACAGTGGCCAAGAGCCCAGATTGAGTTCAAACTCTTGTTCTGCCACTTACCAAAAAAAAGAATTTTTGTTAAATAATAGTAAGTTGTGGCCCCTTTCTCTGTATTAGTCAGAATAAGCAAAACCGCTGCTGTAACAAACAATCCCCCAATCTAAATGACTGAACATAATAGATTCTTGCTCTTGTCGCCATCCAGCACAGGTTGGTGGGCTGGGTGGGGGCTGGAGAGGGGGCTCTTCCTTCTAATAGTTCTGCCAGATGGAAACTTCTGAGGCCTCCACTGGGTCCTTCGCATCCCGCAGGCTGATTAGAGTTACTTTAGGGGTCAGGTGAATTGACAGAATTCAGTTATGTGACCCTGCCTACCTAACTGCTGGGGGACTCTGAACTGCAGTCTCACAGTTACTGGAGGTCCAATGGTCTCCATCTCAGTCTACTCCATCTAAAATAGCCATCCCTTCCACCCTCAGATCATATTACCTTGGTACACTTGATTCATTTCATTCTTCATCATCTGAAATACACACATTTATTGTCTATATCCCCACAGTAAACTGTAATCTCCTTGAGAACAGAAAGCTTGTGTACCTTTTTCACCCCAAAGTTCCATGCCTAACACAGTGTCTGGCATATAGTATGTTCTCAAATACTTACTGAGTAAATATTTAACTAATAGGAACTCAAACTTTAACAGCATATTAGGGTATCAAGAACAAATAAGGAGTCTTTGGGTGGTGCAAACAGTTAACGTGCTTGGCTGCTAACCGAAAGGTTGGAGGTTCGAGTCCACCCAGAGATACCTCAGAAGAAAGGCCTGGTGATCTAATTCCAAAAAACCAGCATTGAAAATTCCATGGAGCCAGTTCTACTCTGACACACATGGGAACACATATGACCCACCAGCAATTGGTGGCTAGAATGAATGGAGAGGACAAGGCAGTGGGACAACAGGAGGCTCCAGGCCCTTAACCATTCTGCTCAGTGGTAACCACTGTTCACAAGGACCCGAACTTTTCAGATCTGCTCTGGCTTCCTCCCTGCTCTCTCTCCTACTTACACTCCCTGGACCTATGATAATGGCATCATGCTGGGTCTCCCTGGGGCCCCCCAACCTCAGCCATCCATCACAGGAGCCAGTACTGGTTTCAAACAAGTTCTTTAATTGCATATATAAAACAAGACCCTGGCCATGGGTGGGAAAAGCACTCCAGACTCACCTGTGGCAATTCTTCCCTGGCCAGGAAGGACCCGTAGGACTAAAAACTTCAACTCTCCCCGTCCCACCCTCCCCATCCCTAGTCAAAAATAACTGAGAATCCTAGCAAAAGGTCCCAGTTAAAACCTACTCAACCAGTTAAAACTTACTCAATCAAGAAGAATAGAACAACCCAAGGGAAATGCTGGTGAAAAATAAATGGCTGTTGGGTATGGAGCTGGCAAATGGCCACTCCCACCCCAATGACAGGCCACCCCTGGGAAACCGCCCCCTCTAGGGTTTCCAGGGAAGATGCCCTGCTCCTATGGGTTGGATGCCACTCTGGAAACAAGATAAAACTCTAAAACCTAAAACATCATGACTTCATAGCTCTAAAACCAGCTAACTCCATATTCTCCACCACCGCTAGACCCTTTTGCTAAAACCCATCTGCCTCTGCCCATCTAAGCTCATTCACAGGAACAAGCCAACAGGTTACAACCTCATACTCTCGTCATATTCCTCTTTGGTCATCCACTTGGACCTGTAAGTAGAAAGATGAGCCACCATAGATGCTCCTAGCCAGACACTGAAGTTTCGATTGGAACCCGCCCAGATTATAGCCTCGGTGGAGGAAAAGTGATTGGTGGTCAGCTCCTTGTACAGGCGCTTGGTAAAGCCGGGGTACAGGGTGTTCCCCCCACAGGCCACCACATGGGACATGAGCAGCGGGTGCATCGAGGTGTCGCAGGTCTCCAGGGACTCCACGAAGGCCTGGGAGATGCTGGGCCCTGGCAGGTCGAACACCTGGGGGCTGAAGAACATCTCAGGAGCAAGTCGCTGCAGAGGCGTCAGCTCCACTGTGGTGCCATCAGGGAGCTGGTAGGTGTTGCTCTCGTCGGAGCCACTGGGCAGGCTCTGACGAAAGTCCAGTGCCTCAGCCAAATTCTGTGGCACGTAGCACTTGCTAATCTGGGTCGTGGCGACTGTCTCCAGCTGAAACAGGTTGTGCCGGTCACTATCTTCCTTAAAGAGGCTCTTGAAGAGGTAGGCGGAGAGATCCTGGCCGGCAAACTCCAGCGTCTTACAGCTGGAGGGCAACGGAAGACCCAGATGAAAAGATTTCACACGGGTCAGGCCATAGCCAGAATCGACCACCACGCCGGTCAGGAGGCCAGAGGCATACAGTGACATCTCCAGCTGGTCAGCCAGGAGGAGAGAAGGGACATCCAGCAACTCAAACATAATCTGCAAGAAGGGAGACATGTTCAGTGCATTTTCCCCAAATATAGGGCTTGGACCCACTTCTATTTCCCCAAGACCTAGATGTGCTCAACTCTTAAAGTGGACAACGACATGGACTCCCATTCTAGGAGACTCACAGCCTGCCCCTAGAACGGCAGTTCTGGGGCCCTGGAGTTCATGCTGTGGGGACAAGGGCAGGTGGCCAGGGGGGCTCTAGAGAGCTAGTGATGGAGCTGGATCTGCACTCAGAGCTTGTTTGACGGTGACCGTTCAGACTGTATTGGTGGAGAGCGGGGAAGAGCCGTCAGACTGCAGGAGGCGGATGGGTTTGCAGCCTGAATCATCCCTTTAGAAGAGATTATAAAAGTAACAAGCCCTGCATATTCACCGCTGCCTCCAAAAATGTGGAGGTAGAAAGAAATTCACTCACTGCCTTTTAGGGAAAAACTTTTTTTTTTTTTTTCATAGTAACTCTCCGAACTTCAAGGCAAAACTGGAATTCCAATATTCAGGATTTGGCAAAATTCCTGGGCTGACTTTTTCCCCATGTCCCATCACCCCCTGGATCTTTACCCCTGTTGCCATTGAGTCGATTCCAACTCATGGCAACCCATGTGTTACAGAGGAGAACTGCTCCATAGGATTTTCTTGGCTGTAATCCTTACAAAAGCAGATTGCCAGGCCTTTCTTCTGCAGTGCCATTGGGTAGGTTTGAATCACCAACCTTTTTAGGTTAGTAGTTGAGTGCAAACTGTTTCCACCACTCAGAGACCCCTTAGATCTTTACAGAGTCCCACCCAGCCCCCACCCTCTGGCAGGGATCTGAACCTATGGGTGCAGAAAGGCTGTAACTGTCCACCATTCTCTGGCCCCTGGCCACTTACTTACCTCTTTAGGCCCCAGCAGGCCTATCCTGTCCCCTCAGTGGAAGGAATACCCCCTCCATTTCTACCCTCAGAATATTGCCCCCCACCCCATCATCCATTTCTCAAACAGCAGCCAAGGTCATCTTTTTAAAACAGAAAATCAGGTATCACGCTCCTTCTTAAAATTCTCCAGGAGCCTCCATTCATTGAGAACAGGGCTCAGCAAACTTCTTCTGTAAAGGGTCAGACAGCATTGCCAGATTTAGCAAATATAATACAGGACGCCCAGTTAAATTTGAATTTCAGATAAATAGCAAATACTTTTTAGTATAAGTATGTCCCATATAATATTTGGGATATACTTATACTAAAAAATTATTTGTTGTTTATCTGAAATTTAAATCTACCTAGGCATCCTATATGTTATCTAGCAAACTTATGATCCTAAGTATCTTAGGCTTTGCAGGACATACAGTATCTGTTGCAACTACTCAACTCTGCTGTTGGAGTGTGAAAGTAGTTATGACAACATGCAAATGATGGGTGTGGCTCTATTCCAATAAAGCTTTATTTACAAAAACAGGTGGTGGGCCAGATTTGGCCCACAGGCAGTAGTCTTCTTACTCTTGATTTAGAGTAAAACTCAAACGCTCCCCCAAGCCTCTGCTGACCTCACCATCCCACTTGCCTCCAGTGACCCCCTCCCCCACTTGCTGGGCTCCAGCCTCATTGGCTGAAGTCACCTCCTCAGAGAAGCCCTCCTTGACTACCTCTCAAAGGGGCTCTTCCTCTCCCCACTAGTCAACTATCTCTCCATATTGTTTCTACAACCAATCACTATCTGAAATTCATTTTTGTTAGCTTATTCGTGGTCTGAGTCTTCCCCCAGAATGCAAGCTCTATGAGGGCCAGAACACTGTCTGTGAACATTTATGGCATCCATGAATGAATATCTGGTATCTCCTCTCTTGTGTCCTACCCACAGAATATTTTAATTGCTGTATCTCCACCTGCAGGAGGAGCCTCTATAAGCCCCTCTCACCTAGCACTGTGCCAGGCACACATTAAAAAAAAAAAAATACTGTTTGCCATCAAGTCGATTCCAACTCATGGCAACTCCATATGTTATAAAGTAGAACTGCCCCGTAGGGTTTTCTTTACAGAAGCAGATCGCCAGGCCTTTCTTTTGTGGCACCTCTGGTTGGGTTCAAACCACCAACCTTTAGCTAAGTAGCCGATCAGAAACCACTTGCGCCACACAGGGACCTGGGCACATACTGTTGTTATGTGCCATCGAGTTGATTTTGACTCATAGCAACCCTACAGGACAGAGCTGCCCCACAGAGTTTCCAAGGAGCAGCTGGTGGATTCGAACTGCTGACCTTTTGGTTAGCAGCCTGAGCTCTTAACCACTTCCCCACCAGGGCTCCAGGTGCATACTAGGTACCCAGAAAGCATTGTGGGACAAATGCTTCAAGAAGCAGAATTCTCAACACCTGTCATGTCCAGACACAATGCCACCCAGTCCAGCCTCCTCCCCAGCCCCAAAGAAGGCAGCCCAGAGAAGGCCTTACCTCCAGGGTCTTCCGTCGGTCCGAAGGCTCCCTCAGGGGGTTCTCGGTGATGATCACTGGGGAGTCCTCGTGCTCATGCCTGTGTTTCTCCAAGACAAACGACCAGATGTGCTCCACGCCCTCCCAGTTGAGCACGCGGCCGCGCTCAATGGGGTAGCTGAAGGTGTCAGGATGGCAGAAGTCGATGCCCAGACTCACACGTCTCCGAGCATAGCTGGGGCCGGGGTTCTCCCGGCATGGTATGTAGTTTACGATGCTTGGTAAAACCATCTGGGGTTCATTCCAACCAGACAAACCAGCCTTCAGAAAGCCAGACCCGTGGTCGATGATAATGGTTCTTGAGCCCATGGCAGAGGCAGATAGAGAGGTCTTCTGGATGTGGCTTCCCGAAGATGTCCGGCAAACTAGGGCCACCTATGGAAGAATGAAGCAGAGTATTGATGAACTGTTTCTAGGCCACCATGGACTGCTTCCCAGCCCCACACTCAGAGTCAGGCCTCAGGCTCTCCCTGAAGCTTGCTCATTTCCCCTTCCAAGCTTTGCACAAGCTCTAAACCGTGCTTGGCATGTTCTCTCATCCCAAACTCCCAATCATCCTACAAGGCCCACCTAACAGGTCTTATCTGGGAAGTTCTGCCAATCCCCACTCCTTCCCACCAAGCTTCCTCCATTGTACTTTGCACATATGCCTATTACATCAGGTGGTGTTTTTGCTCCACAAGAGCAAAGGTTGGGTCTTATTACTATTTGCAGACTTAGTAAGAAGCTTGGCACATAGGAAGGACTTGGTGGACACTGGCTGCCTCATCAGAGGACTCAGGGAGCAGGAAACAGCAGTCTCAGGAGCCATTGTCTTCAACACCAATAGTACTATAGTAGCAACAGCAGCAGTAGCAGTAACAATAATAAACAATGATGATGATGTAGCTATACAGCTACCATTTCTAGAGTACATACCCTCTACCTATCACTACAAGGAAACTTTTACATATTATATTTAACTATGTGAAACTGTCCTTTATACAGGTCAAAATGGTCGAAAATCAGCAAATTCTTATGGCTCAACCTAATATTTTGATTCATTTAATCTTCACCATGATCCTACAAGGCATGTCCCATTGTTACACTCATTTTACAGATGAGGAACTTGTATCCAGAACATATAAAGAATTCTCAAAACTAAAAAATAAGAAAAACAACCTGATTTTAAGATGGGCGAAAGATTTGAACAGACACTTCACCAAAGGAAATACATCAGGAGCAAATAAGCACATGAAAAGATGTTCAACATCATTAGTCATTAGGGAAATTAAATTAAAACAACAATTAAATACCACTACAACCCTATTAGAATGGCCTAAATTAAAAAGACTGACCATACCAAGTGTTGGAGAGGATATGGAGGAACTGGAACTCTCATACACTGCTGGTGGGAATGCAAAAACATACATCTATCATATGACATAGCAATTCCACTCCTAGGTATTTACCCAAGAAAAATAAAAACTTATATTCACCCAAAAACCTTTGTGCGCATGTTTATAGTTGCTTTAATCCTAACTACCCAAAAGTAGAAACAACCCAAATATCCTTCAAATGGAGAATGGATAGGTAAACATCCATTCAACTGAATAAATTCATCCATTCAATTGAATTCAATTCAATCAATAAAAATGAACAAATAACGGATACATACAACATGGATGAATTTCTAACGCATTAAACTGAGGGAAGGAAACCAGACTCAAAAAACTATATACTATATGATTTCAATCATATGACATTCTAGAAAAAGCAAAACTCTAGGAACAGAAAACAGATCAGTGGTTGCCAGTAGCCAGGGATAATGAGAGGGGATGACCACAGAGGGGCGTGGTGGAATTTGGGCGAGGTGATGCAACTGTAGGTCCCCGGCTGGCTCAAATGTTTGCGCTTGACTACTAACCTAAAAAGTTGGTGGTTTAAACTTACCCAGTGGTACCACAGAAGAAAGGCCTGGTGGTCTGCTTCTATAAGATGACAGTCAAGAAAACTCTATGGAGCAGTTCTACTCTGTAACATATGGGGTAGCCATGATTTGGAACTGACTCAATGGCAATGGGTTGAGTTTGATTTCAGACACAACTGTACTATACCTCGATTGTGGCGGTGGGTCCGTGACGGCATGCATTTGCCAAAACTCCCACAACTAAACACTAAAAAAGGTGAATTTTACTGTAAGTTAACTTAATATTTTAAAAATGGGAAAACTCAATGGGTGTGGGATACTTGAGGAAAGATTTATGAGATCACCTTGCAGACAGCAGACTCAGCCTCTAGACTCCTTGTGGACACCTCACGTAAGACAGACATTAGGAGACGGCTCAGCCCCAAGGCCGCTCTCCCGGCTGTCACTCTGCTAACAATCTGCTCGGCTTCAGTTTCTGGACAGCAGCTTCATCTGCCCATCACTATTGAGCATGACAGCTGCTGCTCAGCCTTGGCCAGCGGGTCCTCGCTGTCACCAACCTCGGGGCAGTGATTAGGCTTCACCACATTTAATCAGCTCTAACATCAAACTCGGAGAGAGCAAAAAGGAGGAGAGAGATGGTGCCGAGGCGGCCAGGTCTCCTCCCTCGCCTGCTGGCAGGCCGAGTGATGGATTCCTCACACTGAATCATCCAGAGTGATGGAGAACCAGAATCCTGGATGACACTCCGGGAAGTGGGCTCCCCTGCTACCGGCCTCCCCCACATCAAGAGAGGGGGTGACTGCTAAACCCTTGCTTGGCCCTGGCATTTGGAGCCACAGGCAATGCTGTCAGGTGGTCTCCACTCTCACTGTCAATCAGGAGGCTCACTGAGGGAGACTCCAGGCTGGTGGTCCCACTGACCTGGCCTGAGAGCATCAGGGTGGGAGACAGGGGCCATCTCTCCATCCCTCCCCTAGACTGTGATGTTGGAAGAAATTTGGGGTGGCTCCAAGGAGTTGGCTGTGAGGATAGCAGTAAGATCTACATATTCAAAAGCATTTTTATTCAGTCATCTAGTCTACAAATCCTTGCTGAGTACCTAAACCAGGAAAAAAAAAAAAGTTGCCATCGAGTTGATTCTGACTCATGTTGACCCCATGTGTGCACAGTAGAACTATGCTCCACAGGATTTTCACAGCTGTGACCTTTCAGAAGCAGAACGCCAAGCACTTTCCCAAGGTGCCTCTTAGTGGGGTCAAACCGCCAACCTTTCAGTAAGCAGGCAAGCGCTTAACTGTCTGTGTCACCCAGGGACTCCTACTATATGCTAAAAACTATTCTATGTGCTGGCGATTCACAGTGAACAAGACTGACATGGCTCCTGCCTGCCTGCAGCTTACATTCTATTGAAGTAAAACAACCAGTAAGCAGCAAATCAAATACACCATGTCAAAGGGGATGGAGTACAATGGGGAAAAATAAATTCTGCCAACAGGGACGGGGCGTGTAGGGGGCACAGAGGCACAGTATTATTATAAATAGGGTAGCCAGAAAAGGCCTCTCTATAAAAAGGTAATATTTAAGCAGAGAGCTGAGTAAAGTGAGAGCATAACTTGTGCTGTTGAGTCGATTCTGACTCATAGCGACCCTATAGGACAGAACAGAACTGCCCTATAGGGTTTCCAAGGAGTGGCTGGTGGATCCGAACTGCTGACCTCTTGGTTAGCAGTCGTAGCTCTTAACCTCTATAACAGGAAAAAAAAAAAAAACCAAACTCATTGCCATCAAGTCTATTCTGACTCATAGCAATGCTATAGGACAGAGTAGAATTGCCCCATAGGGTTTCCAAGGAGCAGCTGGTAGATTCAAACTGCCAAGCTTTTGGTTAGCAGCTGTAGCTCTTAATCACTGTGCCAAGACATTCCAAGCCAAGAGAACAGAAAGTGCAACGGTCCGGTCCGGGGGAAGAAATACCTACATATGTTCCAAGAACAGCCAGGAGGCTAGTGTAGTTAAGACTTGGAGAGTTGGGGGTGGGAGGTGTTGAAGATATTGAAAGGGCCTTTCAGGCCTTTGTATTATTTCACATAGAAATGTAAGAAACCACTGGGGAGTTGAACACAGGTCTGATGTGATCTGATTCAAGTTGTGAAAGGATCATTTGGGCTGAGATGAAGAACAGGGTGTAGCAAGCAAGAGCAGAAGCAGGAGGTGGAAGGAGGCAAAAGATGATGGTGAAGAGGATAAGAAATCATCAGATGCCGGATATATTTAAGAAAGGCTCGTACACTGGAGTGTGAGACCAGGAGAAGAAAGAAGGAAGACTCCAAGAAAAACTAAGAATGAAGTATCCATTTACTGAGATGGAAAAGACTACAGGAGGAACAGGTTGGGGTAGGGGAGGAAATCAGGAAGTTTATTTTGGACATGTTAAGCCTGAAGTATATGTTAAGTAGAAATACATGAAGATGCCCACAGAACAGAGCTCAGAGAAGGTGTCTGAGCTAGAGTAATAACGGAGTCATTGAATAGATGGAATTTAAAGTTATGGGGTTGGAGAAGATCAAGGGAGGTAAGCCTAAGCAGAGAAAATATTTCTAGAAAAGAGGAATCAAATGTACTGAGAAACTAAGATGAAGACAAAGAAACATCCATTGCATTTAGCAACAGAGGAGTCATTAGTAACCTTAGCAGGAGCTAAGGCTTAGGCTCTGGCACACAACTAACTCTGGGTTTCCCTGCTGTCTTCCTGACCACTCTTTCTCAGTCCCCTTCACTGGTTCCTTCTCAAAGCTTGACTTCTGAACCTTAGAGTGTTCTCTGGCCTCAGTATTTAGGTACATTACCTCCCTTGATCTTCTCCAACCCCATAACTTTAATTTCCGTCTATTCAATGACTCGCTATTATTCCTCTAGCTCAGACATCTTCTCTGAGCTCTGTTCTGTGGGCATTGAAATGGTGAGGGTAAAAGCGTGGGAGATGAGACATATTCTACAAAATAACTGGCCTGTGCTCTTCAAAATCATCAGTAATGACAAAACAAGGAAATGCTAAGGACGTGTTCAAGATGAAAGGACATGACAACCAACACAATGCACTTTCTTACATCACGGATCAGCAAAAATTACCCTGAAGAATGTTATCGCGGGTTCAGGTGTCAGCCAAGATGAAGTCAGCCCACTACAACAGCCCTCTCTCCACTGAGTACTAAAAATTCCAGAAAAAATTTTATAAAAAATCAAATTCTTGAGGACTCCAAAATGTTAAAAAAAAAAAAAAAAAAAAGGCAAACACTGAGGAGGAAAGTCAAAACGTAGAGAAGAAACCTGCACAGCGGTGAGGTTCCCGTTTGTTTTATTTCTCTATTTTCTTTTGCAATTTTGACCAGGTCAGGTCCCCAGTAAAGCTTTGGGAGTGAGTAACTGGCAGCTAAACCTCTGAGAGAAACTCCGTCTTTCTGGTCGTAAGACCAGGAGAAAGGACGTCTGCAAGCCCAAGAATGTAGGGAGAATATTGGCAAGAAGACAGCCAGAGAAGGGAATCCTTTCAAGCCCTAAGCTTACCTAAGCATGAGGGACCCAAAGCAGCACAGCAAAGGACTAATGAACTGACCTTAGAACCACCAACCACAGAAGGCATAACAGATCTTACAGTCTGAACCTAACTGTG
>NW_004443984.1:12326894-12338166 GCF_000243295.1 Trichechus manatus latirostris
TGAGATGCAGCTAACACAGTGTTCAAAGGGAAATTTATAGCATTAAATGTTAACATTAGAAGAAGAGATGTTTCAAATCAACAATCTAAGCTTACACCTTAAGAAACTAGAAAAAGAACATATTAAATCCAAGAGAAGCATAGAATGGAAATAATAAAGAGCAAAATCAATGATACTGAAAACAGAAAACCAATAGGAAAGAAATCAACAAAACCAAAAGCTGGTTCTTTGAAAAGATCAGTAAAATTAACAAACTTCTAACCACACTATGAACAAAAAACAACATTATTGCACGTTCTGATGCCAGCCAAGATTTAGTAAGCCCATTACAGCACTCTCTTCCACTGAATATAACTAAAAATTCCAGAAACAATACAGAAAGCAATACCTGAGAAGATACAAATGACCAGTATCAGCAATGAAAGAGGTGATATCACTTCAGACTCCACAGATATAAAAAGGATAACAAGGAAATTTTATGAACAACTTTATGTCTATCAGTTTGACAACTTATTACAAAATAGACAAATTCTGTGAAAGACAAAAATTACCAAATTTCACTAAGAAGAAACAGCCTGAATAGCCCTGTAACTAGTAAAGAAATGGAATTTTCTGTTAAAACTTTCAAGTAAAGAAAACTCCAGGTCTAGAGGGCCTCACTGGAAAACTCAACCAAATATTTAAGAAGAAAATCATACCAGTTGTACACAATCTCTTCCAGAAAATAGAAGATGAGAGAACACATCCCAATTCATTTTGTGAGGCAATCACTACCCTGATACCAAGATCAAAAATTATAAGAAAAGAAAACTACAGACCCAAATCTCTCTCTTCCATTCTATACATAAACATGCAAAGTCTTCAGCAAAATACTAGCAAATCCAGCAATACATAAAAAAGGTGATACACCTCAACTAAGTGCGTTTTATCCCAGGAATGAAAGGCTGGGCCAACATTTTCAAATCAACATAATTTAATTTACCAACAGACTAAAGAAGAAAAGCCACATGGCCATCTCAATAGACACAAAAAAAGCACTGGATAAAATTCAACATTCATTCGCAACATTAAACAAAAAAAAAAACTCTAAATAGCAATAGAAAGGAATACTCTTCACCCGATAAAGGCATCTATAAAAAAAACTTACAGCTAACATCATAAGTAATGGTGTTAAAAAAAAAAAAGCCTTATCTCTAAGATTAAGAACAAGGCAAAGATGTCAACTCTTATTCAACTCATATTCAACATTGAACTGGAAGTCCTAGCCAATACAATAAGGCAAGAAAAATAAATAAAAGGCATAGAAATTGGAAAGGAGGAAATAAAGCTCTCCTTATTCACTGAAGATGTGATTGTCTATGTGGAAAATTCCAAAGAGTCTACAAAATAAAAGCTCTTACAACTAATAGTGAACTTACAGAATACAAGGTCAATATTTTTTTAAACCTATTATATTTTTATACACTGCAATAAATGAGCCCAGATGACGTACTGGTCAAGCACTCAGCTGCTAAACAAAAGGCTGGCAATTCGAACCCACCAGCAGCTCCACAAGAGAAAAGACTTGGCAATCTGCTCCCCAAAAGATTACAGCCTAGGAAACCCTATGGAGCAGTTTTACTCAGTCATATAACGTCACTCTGAGTCAGCATCGACTTGACGGCACACAACAACACGAGTAAACAGGTGAAATAAAAAATTTTAAAACAGTGCCATTTAAATTGCATCAAAACCATGAAATACTTTGTTATAAACCTAATAAACATGTTACAAACTGTGCTGAAAACTACAAAACACCGATAAAAGAAATCAAAGAAAACCTCAAAACACAGAGATATACTGTGTGCATGGATTAAAAGACTCAGTATCATTGAGAATTCAATTTTACCTAAACTGATTTATAGATTCAGTCTCAGTCAAAATTCCAGCAGGATGTTTTTTATATATCACGAGGCTGATACTAAAATTTATATAAAGGCAAAGGGACTAGAATAGCCAAAACAATTTTGAAAAAGAACAAAGTGAGAAGACTCACACTACCTGATTTCAAGACCCACTATAAATCTACTGTAATCAAGACAGTACGCTATTAATGAAAGGATAGCCACAAAGATCAATGGCCAAGAATAGAGTCCAGGAAGAGACTCATACAAATATAGTCAATTAATTTTGACAAAGGTATGTAGACAATTCAGTGGTAAAATGATAGTCCTTTCAACAAATGGTGCTAGAAAAATCTAACATCTGTCTGCAAAAAAAAAAAAACAAAAACCTCGGCCCATTCCTCACCCCATATACAAAAAATTAACTCATAGTGGATCATGTAAAATGTAAAACCAAAAACTTATAGCTGTCTTCTAGACTTTTCTTCTAGATTTCTAGAAAAAAAAAGTAAGAGAAAAATTTTTGTGACCCTGGGTTAAACAAAGTGTTTTGGGATTCAACACTAAAAGTACAATCCATAAAAGAAAAAAATTGATACACTATACTTCATCAAAATTTAAAAGTTCTTTTTGAAAGATATTAAGAGGATGAAAAAGATAAGCCATAGACATGGAGAAAATATTTGCAAAGCATATATCTGATAAAACACTTGTATCCAGAATATATAAAGAACTCTCAAAACTCAATTAAAAAAAAAAAAAAAAAACCCTAACAATCCACTTTTAAGAATGGCCAATTGGACACTTCACCAAAGAAGCTATATACGATGGTAAATAAGCACGTGAGAAGATGCTAAGTATCACCGGTCATTAGGGAAAATGCAAATTAAAACCACAATGTGATACTCCTACATACCTACTAGAATAGCTTAAAATTAACTAAGGCTAAGAATAGTAGCTACCGCGTATAGTTGTTGCGCTGGGGAAATGAGGAGTGAAGTGCTTGGCCTGGTGCCTGGACCATAGGAGGTACGCTAAGTGTTAGCAGCAAAAACAATGCCGATATCCATGAACTGGGATGAAAGCAGGCATGATGCTGCCTACCTCATAAGGTTCTTAGGATTCAGTGACAGTGTAGTTAAAAGTGCTGAGGTAGGTGAAAGTTCCTTGTAAAATTGCTTACAATGACAAAGCAATTCACAGAGATCCCAGATGGAATCTTGATGCGCAAACTCTCAAGTGCCCGTGTTTGTAAGCACTGTGCAGACCCAGAGTGACAGCTGCAAGGGAAAGACAACCCCAGGTAAACAGTTAACACCAGGCGGACAGCAGGAAGGAGCTCAATAGACTAACAAGAGCTCACATGTATTGAGATTCTGCACCTGTATCGTCTAAATTATATTGCTAGTCCCTAGAGCAACCACAGGTGGTTCCGTGGTAGAATTCTCACCTTCCATATGGGAGACCTGGTTCAATTTCCAGCCAATGCACCTCATGTGCAGCCACCACTCATCTGACAGTGGAGGCGTGCAGGTTGCTATGGTACTGAACAGGTTGCAGCGGAGCTTTCAGACTAAGATAGACTAGGAAGAAAGGCCTGGCCATCGACTTCTAAAAAATCAGTCAGTGAAAACCCTAGAGATCACAATGGTCCAATCAGCAACTGATGGGGCAGGACTGGGCAGTGTTTTGTTCCATTGCGCATGAGATCGCCATGAGTCAGGGGCCGACTCACCAATAGCTAACACAACAAAGCATCCGTGAAAGGTAACTATTCTCATCCGAAACCTAAGTCCCTGTCAACAGCTTGATTTTAGCCCAGTGAGACCCATTTCGGATCTCTGACTTCCAGAACTGTAAGATAACAAATTTGTGCAGTTTCAAGCCAGTAAGTTTGTGGTAATTTGTTACAGCAGCAATAGCAATCTCATACAGATGCAAAAGCAGCTCACATTTCTTTCCTGCTCCAAGCTGACCAGGCTACAGGTGCTGGATGGTAGGGTCTAAAGGCAAGGCCCCCATCCCAAAAACCATGCCCTGCCCCCTGGGGAGATCCAGCCTGAGGCCCGCACAGGGCTTTATCTGGCTATAAGGTGAAACCAGACATTTTATTCTGAGGTCAGACATGGCCCAGCTTTACTATAAGTCAGAAATCAAGCTGGAGGACAGAAGCCACGGCCCCACTGTAGGCCTCACTGGATCCGAAGTCCCCTTCTTTGGGGGCAGGAGCTAAGCAGGCCCCACCTCAAACCAGGTCCCCCAGGAGCAGAAGAGGACTTGAAACCCCTAAGGGACAATTGGGCTCAGGGGGTGTCTTTATTGAGAAGGAGGGCAGGGGACAGAACAGGAGACAGAGAGAGAGACATCAAATTTGCATGAGGGAAAGACGGTTTTAATTACTCCTTTTCTTAACGTCAGTGTACCTTGAGGTATTTTAACATTACTCGCCCTGGCAGGCTGGATTGATTGACTGTCTCTTGGCATTCGGAAACCCTGATTAATGTAAAACTAACCAGTCATTCTGAACTCTGGGGAATTAATCACTTAAATGTGGGAATTACTCAATAAACCGTTCAAACATGCAATAAACCAAGCCATTAAAAATTAATTGCTCGACATCCCGGCCATGTAAACAGGGCTAATAAGATCCTGGCAGCCTAGAGTGAGGAGGAAAAGGAGGATGGGAGAAAGCAACACCTTGAACCAGCTGCCTCCCAAATGCCAGAGTAAGCACACCAATGTCCAGGCCACACATGACAAATCCTCATGGCAAATGACGACTGGTGCCTGGGACCTCCCACCTGGCCCTTGGACAAGGGCAGCAGACAGGAGGGTAGGCAAGTGAGAGACAGGCACTCTTACTAAGCTATTAGGATGAAGCAGCAGGTTAGAACTATGTCTTAGTTATCTAGTGCTGCTGTAACAGAAATATCACAAGGGGGTGGCCTTGGTGAACAGAAGTTTGTTTTCTCACAATTTAGGAGGCTAGAAGTCCAAAGTCAGGGTGCTGGCTCCAGGAGAAGGTTCTCTCTGTTTGCTCTAGGGGAAAACCCTTGTCTCTTTCAGCTTCTCTTCCTCGGGTTCTTGATGATCTCCAGGTGGTGATCTATTTGTGCTTCCTTGCTTCTGTGCCTAATCTGCTCTTTTTATGTGTTAAAAGTGACTGGCTTAAGACCTACCCTACACTGACATGATCTCATTAACATAAAAAAATTATATTCTCAAATGAGATTCCATCCACAAGTATAGGGGTTAGGATATACAACCCCAGGGGGCACAATTCAATCCATAACAAGCTACAACCTTCAGTAAGTATTTATTGAGCACCTATTATATGCCCATTCTTCACAATGTTATCTATAATATGTTATGATCCACACAATCGAATGCCTTTGCATAGTCAATAAAACACAGGTAAACATCTTTCTGATAGTCTCTGCTTTCAGCCATGATCCATCTGACATCAGAAAAGATGGAAGTTGTCAAGGATTTCATTTTACTTGGATGCACAATCAACACCCATGGAAGCAGCAGTCAAGAAATCAAAAGACCCATTGCATTGGGCAAATCTGCTGCAAATGACCTCTTTGAAGCGTTAGAAAGCAAAAACGTCACTTTGAGGACTAAGGTGCACTTGACCCAAGCCATGGTGTTTTCAATGGCCTCATGTGCATGTGAAAGCTGGACAATGAATAAGGAAGACCGAAGAAGAATTGATGCCTTTGAATTGTGGTGTTGGTGAAGCTATTGGATATACGATGGACTGCCAGAAGAGCGAGCAAATCTGTCTTGGAAGAAGTACAGCCAGAACTCTCCTTAGAAGGGAGGACAGCGAGGCTTCATCTCACATACTTTGGACATGTTATTAGGAGGGACCAGTCCCTGGAAAAGGACATTATGCTTGGTAAAGTAGAGGGTCATTGAAAAGGAAGAAGACCCTCAACAAGATGGATTGACACAGTGGCTGTAATAATGGGCTCAAACATAACAGTGACTGTGAGGAGGGCGCAGGACCAGGCAGTGTTTCGTTCTGTTGCACATAGGGTTGCTATGAGTTGGAACCAACTAGATGGCACCTAACAACAATTACACGCCAGGCACTGTGCTGAGCTCTGAGGACATAGTCATGAACAAGGAAACGATGTCTGCCTTCAGGGAACTGACACTGGGGTGTGTGTGTGTGTGTGTGTGTGTGTGTGTGTGTGTGTGTGTGTGTGTGTGTGTGTGTGTGTGTGTGTGTGTGTGTGTGTGTGTGTGTGTTTCTGTTAGAGAGAGGTAGAAAGCATATTTGCTTTACAAAATATTGGCTATGCAGGAAATAAAGCAAGGGATGGGGGTTGAAAATTATGGAGGGGGGGAAGAGTTCCTATTTTGATGGGATGGTCAGAAAAGGCCTCTCTGAAGAGGGAACATCTGACAAAGTACCAAAAGAAGTGAGGACGTAAAGCATACAGGGACATCTGGGGAAGAGAGTTCCAGGCAGGGCTCCCAGCAAATACAAAGCCCTCGGAGTAGGAGTGGCTGGGATGGGGGTAGTGGGAGAAGGAGAAGAAATGAAGTCCCAGAAGTATGGATTTGGGGGGAGGCAGTGGGGGTCACAGCATCTAGGGCCTTGTTAGGAATCCCTAGGGAGATGCTGAGCCATTGAAGGTTTCTGAGCAGAGATGGATGGACCACATCTCTCCTGCATGTTACAAGAATCACACTGGCTCCTGGGCTAGGAATAGATGATGGGGGCAAAGGTGGGGTCAGGAGCCAGTTGGAAGACTGCTGCAATCAGCTGGAGCAGCCATTGGTTGTCTCCCGTTGACTCCCTCCCCAGTCAACAGCACCCAATTCCTGCTTCTGATCTGCCCTTCCCCCATTTCAGTGGTGTGGCTTGGATGGCACTTACTCCCCTCAGTTACAGGGGTGTGTCCCCATTGGTTTCATCCATTGTTTTGATCCCATCCCTTTGACCATGATTGGTTCAAGGAGGAACATGTGACCCAAGTCAAACCAGTGAGGTAAGGAGACGTTAATGGAGGGCTCCTGGGAAAGAGGAGTCCCTGGGTGGTGCACATGATTCACACATTGACTACTAATGGTTTGAGTCCACCCAGAGACATCTCAGAAGAAAGGCCTGGCTATCTACTTCCAGAAATCCGCCATTAAAAACTTTATGGAGCACAGTTCTACACTGACACACGTGGGGTTGCCATGAGACAGAATCAACTCTACAGCAACTGTTTCTGGGAAAGAAACTTTTTTTCTCTCACCATCACCACCACCATTTGCCATTGAGTTGACTCCAACTCAGGGTGTTCCCACATGTGCCAGAGTAGAACTGTACTCAATAGGGTTTTCAGTGGCTGATTTTTTGGAAGTAGCTCACCAGGCCTTTCTTCTGAGGCACTCTGGGTGGACTTGAACCACCAACCCTTTGGTTAGCAGCTGAGTGTGTTAACTGTTTTCACCACCCAGGGACTCCATCTCTCTCACCACAGGGGGCCCCAAAAGAACCATTTTCTCTTGTTTAGAATGCGGATGTCAGGTCTGAAACTGCCACACCCATTACTGCTACACTGCTACAATTTGAGGATAAAGTCGGCCTGTGGCGAAGGGCAGAACAATAATGTTACAGAGAAATGGGCTAGCACCTCGACATCATGAACTCCTGGATCACACTGCTCCTGAAGCTAGAACTACCCCTGGAGTTGTCAGTTCTTTGAGTCAATCCTTTTCCTTTTGTTTAATCCAGGTTGGGTAGTTTAGATTTCTAGCTGACACAGACTCCTTACGCGATGTACATTACTTCATCTAGGCTACACAGTACCCTCTGAGGTAAGTGTTAGCTCCAACTTTCCAATTACAGATAAGAAAACCAAAGCCCAGAAAAATAAATTGCCCAAAGATACATTGCTAGGATTTGGCAAAGCTGAAATTTGAACCCGTGTATTTCTGGCTCAGAAACTTTTGCTCTGAGCTTATACACACTCACACATTCTCTCTTTCACTCGCCTTCTCTCTCTCTTTAAAAATACAGGGACATGGAAACCAGACTTACCAGATCCATTGAGACTAGGGGAACCCCTGGATTTAATGCCTGGAAATAATCTGTAAACCGTGAACCGAAACTATCCCATGAAGTCACAGTTAAACTAAACAATAGTTTAGCCCAATTAATAAAGTATGTTTTCCTCAAGCATAGTGCCCTTATTAATTATTATCTACATGAGTTTAAATGGACAACAGTTGCTCTAAAGCACAGATGGAACTTTAAGGGGCAGAGAGCCTGAATTAATGCTGATGAAACAATATGGGTAGAGACAGTGAGAACGGTGACACAATGTGATGTTTGTAACCAAGGTCATTGAGCTATTCTTACAGAAATTATGAACGGTTGTATGTTTGGTTGTGTATACTGCCACCACAAATAAAATATTTTTTAAAAATTATTGGAACCTTCAGCTGGGCTGAATGGTTTAATTCAGGAAAGACAGCTGCAGCACACACTGTTACTCCCCTCTCACACCCTTAGCAGACATCACTAATCGTTTGACGAGCTCTTTCCTGCAGGTTCCAGAGACTGTCTCAGAATCTCTTCATACATTTCCAGCCAACTGGAGTTCACACATGAAATAATAACTAAACATGGTCATGACAACACAGTTAACTAACACAGGCTGCTGAACTAAGGCCCCCAACCAACACAAGCTTCTCTCTCCCAAACACAGTGCTGGTGCTGCCACAGAAGGAAGATGGGAATTGACACTAAGAACTAGGAGAAGCCACCGGGGAGACAGATGGTAGCTGGGCTCCATGTGGGAAAGAGCAGCCCATGGCCAGGACCAACAATAGGAAAAGTCAGCAGAGAGCATTTGGGTTCTTTCTTCTCACCCACATTTCCCAGGATGGTCATAAATTTGAAAACCCAGAAATTTTCCAGAAAAAGATATAATGCCAACATTGATAAAAGAAAAACAGAAAAATCAAGCAGATTGAATCATTAAATAAACTGAAATGGTGCTCAAAAATACCCCCATCCAAAGGCTCTTAACCCCAGATGGCTTTATAGGTGAGTTCTTCCAAATAGATTATCCCTAGCTTATGAAGGATACGAAAATAAGAAAGTTGCCAAACTCATTTTGTGAAGTCTAACTCCAAAATCAAATAAGGGCAATATAAGCAAAGAAAATCATAGGCCCATTTCACTTGTGAACAAAAATCCAAAATAAACTGTTAGATAGCCAAGTCCAAGAGTCAACTGAAAACAACCTGGTAGAGAGGCAGCATGGTGTCATGCATGGTTAAGAGCATGGACTCAAGTCAGACAGCCTAGGTTCAAATCCCAGCTCCATTCCTTACTAGCTGTAGTAACTCCCTCGTTACCATTGTGAGCTGCCATCAAATCGATTCTGACTCATGGTTACAGAGAACTGCTCCATAAGATTCTCTTGGCTGTAATCTTGACAGAAGCAGATCACCAGGCCTTTTCTTCTATAATACTGCAGGGTAGGTTCAAACCACCAACCATTTTTTTAAAATAATATTTTATTGAATTTTTGGTGAAAGTTTACACAGCAAGTTAAGTTCCCATTTGACAATTTCCACACAAACTGTTCAGTGACATTAGTTACATTTATCACAATCTGTCAGCATTCTTTTTTTTGAACAGTTTCTACATGTACAATTTAGTGACACTGATTACTTTCTTTGAGCTGTGCAACTATTCTCACCTTCCTTTTCTGAGTTGTTCCGCCCCCATTAACATAAACTCACTGCACCCTAAGGTTCCTATCTAATCTTTCGAGTCACTGTCGTCAGTTTGATCCCATACATAGTTATTAAAAGAGCATACTGCTCAAGGCAGACCCTTTTTTTCCTTTTTTTTTTTTTACCGGTTAAGCTAAACTATTGTTTGGTTTTAAGAAGACTTCAGGGCGTATTTTTGGTTTAAGGTTTAAAGATTATCTCAGGGCAATAATTTCAGGGGTTCATCCCACCCTTCATGGTTCCAGGAAGTCTGAAGTCCATGAGAATTTGAAGTTCTCTTCTGCATTTTTCCCCTTTTAATCAGGATTCTTCTATAGAATCTTTGATCAAAACGTTCAGTAATGGTAGCTGGGCACCATCTAGATCTTCTGGTCTCACAGCAAAAGGGGCAGTTGTTCATGGAGACAATTAGCCACACGTTCCATATTCTCCTCCCTATTCTTGACTCTCCTTCTTCCTCTGTTGCTCCAGGTGAATAGAGACAAACTGTTGTGCCTCAAATAGCTGCTTGCAAGCTTTTAAGACCCCAGGCAGTACACAAGGAACTAGGAGGTAGAACAGAAGCACTAAACATATTAGGCCAATTAACTGGGCAGTCCCATGAAACCATGGCCCTAAACCTCCAAAGCAAGGAACAAAATCCCATGAGGTGTTTGGTTGTATATAAGTAGTCTCAGTAGGTACTCTTTTTTTTTTTTTTTTGTCATTATCATAAATATATCTATCACAACTTTTGCCAATTCAACTTTTTTTTTATTGTATTTCAGATGAAGGTTTACAGAGCAAATTAGTTTCTCATTAAACAATTAATACACATATTGTTTTGTGATGCTGGTTGCCACCCCCACGACATGTCAACACTCTCTCCTTCTCAATCCTGGGTTCCCCGTTACCAGCTTTCCTATCCCCTCCTGCCTTCTTGTCCTTGCCCCTGGGCTGGTGTGCCCCATTAGTCTTATTTTGTTTTATGGGCCTGTCTAATCTTTGGCTGAAGGGTGATCCTCAGGAGTAACTTCAGCACTGAGTTAAAAGGGAGTCCAGGGGCCATATACTTGGGGTTTCTCCAGTCTCTGTCAGACCAGTAACTCTTCGTTTTTTGTTGTTTTGTTATTGTTTTTTTGGTGAGTTAGAATTTTATTCTACATTTTACTCCAGCTCTGTCTAGGACCCTCTATTGTGATGCCTGTCACAGCAGTCGGTGGTAGTAGCCGGGCACCATCTAGTTGTGCTGGGCTCAGTCTGGTGGAGGCTATGGTACTTGTGGTCCATTAGTCCTTTGGACTAATCTTTTCCTTGTGTCTCTGGTTTTCTTCGTTCTTTCTTGCTCCAGACAGAGTGAGAGTAGTGGAGTACCTTAGATGGTGTCATGGACTGAATTATGTCCCCTAAAAAATGTGTGTGCCAATTTGGCTGGGCCATGATTCCTCGTATTGTGTGATATTCTTATACATTGTAAATCCTGCCTCTATGATGTAAATGAGGGAGGATGGGTGGCAGTTGTGTTAGTGAGGCAGGACTCAATCAACAAGATTGGATTGTGTCCTGAGGCAATCTCCTGAGATATAAAAGAGAGAAGTGAGCAAAGACACAGGGGGACCTCATACCACCAAGAAAGCAGTGCCAAGAGTAGAGTG
>NW_004443984.1:12338266-12339305 GCF_000243295.1 Trichechus manatus latirostris
CTCTGGAGCTGATGCCCTGAATTCGGACTTTCAGCCTACTTTACTGTGAGGAAATAAACTTCTCTTTGATAAAACCACCCACTTGTCGTATTTCTGTTATAGCAGCACTAGATAACTAAGACAGACGGCCACTTGCAAGCTTTTAAGACCTCAGACACTACTCATCAAAGTAGGATGTAGAACATTTTCTTTATAAACTATGTTATGCCTATTGAGCTAGATGCTCCCCAAGGCCACGGTCCCCAGCCCTCAGCCCAGTAATTTGGTCCCTCAGGGAGTTTGGATGTGTCTATGGAGTTTCCATGAGATTGCCTTGGTCAAGCCGTGCTGGCTTCCCCAGTATTGTGTACCATCTTACTCTTCACCAAAGTTACCACTTATTATCTATTTGGTGTTTTCCCCTCCCCCCACCTCCCCTCCCTCATAACCATCAAAGATTGTTTCTTTTTCTGTGTAAACCTTTTCATGAGTTTTTATAATGGTCTCATGCAATATTTGTCCTTTTGTGATTGACTTATTTCATGCAGCATAATGTCCTCCACATTCATCCATGTTGTGAGATGTTTCGCAGCTTCGTCATTGTTCTTTACTGTTGTGTAGTATACTATTGTGTGTATGTACCATAGTTGGTTTATTCATTCCTCTGTTGATGGGCGCTTAGGTTGTTTCCATCTTTTTGCTATTGTGAATAATGCTACAATGAACATGGGTACGCATATGTCTATTCATGTGAAGGATCTTACTTCTCTAGAATATATTCCTAGGTGTGGGATCCCTGGATCATACGGTATTTCTACTTCTAGCTTTTTAAGGAAGCGTCATATTGTTTTCCAGAACGACTGGACCATTTTGCACTCCTATCAGCAGTGCGTAAGAGTTCCCATCTCCCCGCAGCCTCTCCGACATTTGTTATTTTCTGCTTTTCCGATTCACGCCAGTAACGCTGGGGTGAGATGGTATATCTCACTGTGGTTTTGATTTGCATTTCTCTAATGGCTAGTGATCAGGAGCATTTCCTCATGTGTCTGTTAGCCACCTG
>NW_004443984.1:12343536-12345001 GCF_000243295.1 Trichechus manatus latirostris
TGAGAAGGCAGAGAGGGTGAGGAGCTGGGTGAATGGACACGGGAAATCGGGTGGAAAGGGGGAGTGTGCTGTCACAGTATAGGGAGAGCAGTTAAGGTCACATAACAATGTATGTATCAATTTTTGTATGAGAAACTAACTTGAATTATAAACTTTCACTTAAAGTACAACAATTATTAAAAAAAAAAAGAAAAGGTGCAGGCAGGATTTGAGCTGTAGAAGCACTTCAGTAAGAGAAAAGGCACTTCACCAGCTTGTCAAATCTTCCCTTCCCACACATGCCAAGAGATTACCAGGGAAGGAAGTATCATTTCCTAGAAGTGTGGTGCATCCCTTTACTTGCTTCTCTTCATGCTACAATTCATAATAGTAGAGGGACTCCTGAATTAGCTAAATTAGCACAGTAGCTGAGAGACTCTTGGAAACATTAAATAATTCACAAGACTCATACATTTGTACGGAACACTTTGAAATGTTAAACAACTCACAGGACTCTTACATTTGTATATGTAAATTGTTTAACTTTTCAAAGTGTCCCTTACAAATGTATGAGTCATGTGAATTATTTAATGTTTCCAAGTGTCCCTCAGCTACTGTGCTAATTTAGCTAAATGAGGAGCCCTGGTTGCTCAGCGGTTAAGTGATAGGCTGCTAACCAAAAGGTTGGCAGTTCGAATTCACCATTGGTTGGCAGTTCGAATCCACCAGCCGCTCCTTGGAAACCCTTTGGGGCAGTTCTGCTCTGTCCTGTGGGGTCACTATGAGTTGGAATTGACTTGACGGCAATGGGTTTAGACTAGATTTAATAAGCATAAAGCATAATATCAATTATTTATATCAGCAACTATATGGACACTGAATGTCAGAACTGCATTTTCAAAGGGTAAATAAATTTTAGCTTTAAATAATTTTGATTTTAAATTTTTTATTATACTTTGTTTTTAATCTTTATGATTCTGAATTTTAGATAACAGGCTTTTGAAAGCTTAAGAAATTCTTTTTGTTTTCCACACTTACTTTAATTTATAATTGATAAAAGTTTATTTTTGTATACTTTGAACAAAATCATGTTTTATTTTTAATTCTTTATAGCACTACTACCAATAGAACACAAACTATGTGAAAATCTTGATTATAATAAAATTAGTTCTTTTATTGAACTGAAGGAAAGAAAAATAAGTTTTATGGAATAAATATGTAACCTATGAATTATGTATGATTTTAATACTCATCCAACTACCTCAGACTTTTCGACAGAAAAAGGAGCCCTGGTGGCACAATAGTTAAGTGCTCGGCTACAAACCAAAAGGTCGGCGGTTCAAACTTACCAACGGCTCCGTGGGAGAAAAGACCTGGCGATCTGTTCCCATAAAAATGACAGCCTGGGGAACCCTATGGGGCAGTTCTCCTCTGTCATATAGGGTCACTATGAGTCAGAATCGTCTCAACGGCACACAACAATAAC
>NW_004443984.1:12345373-12371837 GCF_000243295.1 Trichechus manatus latirostris
GGTACATTACAAGAGCTTTGTAAGCATTTTTAGACAGAGTAGAGTTTAGAACAGAAGTGCAAGAATTATTTCAATAGATTGGCAAAAACATCTGATCAATTTCACATCTATTTTTTTATAAACCTGAAGAAAGAATTGAAGTTTCTTAACTGGATAAATGCTATATACTAAAATCTATAGAAAATGCCATCATCCTTAGCTAAGAATCTTAGCCTCATTCCTTTTAAGGCTGCGAATAAGGCAAGGAAGCCTGTCACTACTGCTACTATTCCCATACACGGGGGCTCCTGGCTCATGTTGGTTGGTAGGACAAGACAAAATAAAATGTAAAATAATTGGAAGGAGAGAGAGAAAACCATCATCGTTTACATTTAAGATAATAATGTCATCATCTACATAAAAATTTCAACAGAATCTGAACATGTTCAGAGCGATCGGCTTAAAAATTCATGGCATTCTTCTAGGCTAGCAATAACCAACCAGAAAACACAATAGAAAATGAGATACCATTCATGTTATCAATCAAATCTAAAATATTTTAGAACTGACCCAAATATGCAAGGCTTGTATAGAGAAAAGTTTTAAATAATTCAAATGACATAAACGAAGCCTAAATATCATGTTAGCATCGTTAATATGCTAATTCCCCCAAGTTAATCTAGAAATTCAATTCCAATAAACATTACAGTGGGTTTTTTCTTTTAAGAATTTGATCAACTGATTCTAAAATTGTATGGAAGAAAAGGTCCACCAATAGCTCAGTCTTGAACATGAGCAAAGCATCTGGCCTCCAAACTATTAAGATATATCACAGGGGTACAGTAACAACAATTGTGGTGCTTGTATAAAACCAGAGAAACCACCGGAACGGAGGAGATAGGTCAGAAATAGAACCTTCTATGTGTGGAAAATCGATGCATGATAAAGTTGGTCCTGAAACCAGAAGAGAAAGAATGGCTGTGGGACATGGGGGTGGAACTGATCTACAGTGTGGAGAAACACAAAATTGAATGCTTACCATACAGATAACACAGAACAGATTCCAGATGGATTAAGTCCTAAATGTAAAAAAGTAAAGCTATAAAGCTAAGTGAAGAAACTGTGAGACAATCTTTTTGAACTTGGCATAGGGAAGGACTTCTAAAACCAAGACAGAAACAGTAGAGCCACTGAGGGAAACAGTTTGGCGGTTCCTCAAAAAGTAGAACGTAGAACTACCATGTGACCCAGCAATCCCAATTCTAGGTATGTACCCAGAAGAAGTAAAGGTAGGAACGTAAACAGAAACCTGCACGCCAATGTTCATTGCAGCACTTTTCACAAGAGCCAAAAGGTAAAAAATTACAGTGGGTTTTTTCTTTTAAGAATCTGATCAACTGATTCTAAAATTATATGGAATAACAGATGAATGGATCAATGAAATGTGGTTTATACACACAATGGAATACTACTCGGCCATAAAGAGAAATGAAATTCTGATGCATGCCACAACATGGATAAACCTTGAAAACATCAGGGTGAGCAAAATGAATCAGTTGCAAGAGGAAAAATACTGTATAATCTCATAAGAAATAAGCAAATCTATAGAAACCAAAGTTTACTAGTGGTTACCAGGAATGGAAGGGAAGGGGAAGGGAGAATTTTTGGTTAGGGGGCATTGAGTTTATGTTAATAGTGGAGGAATGATTTGGAAAACAACAGCGAGAAATGATTGCACAACTTGTAGAATATTATCAATGTCACTGAAATATACCTGTAGAAATTGTTGAACTGGCATATATTTTGTTATGTATATTTTCACCACAATAAGAAAAGACCATGACAGAAATATACAGACACACAATTTGTAAGGCAAAAGAGAAAGAGATTTAACAACTTAAAAATAATGAATTTCTGTTCAATAAAAGCACAGGCAGATTTAATAAAAATGGGAAAAGATACTGGCAATATCTAAAAGTGACAAGTAAGGAACTCTTACAAACCAACAAGAAAAAAAAGGGAAAATGGACACAGCATAAAACAAAAAAACCCAAATCCATTGCCATCAAGTCGATTCTGGCTCATAGGAACCCTATAGGGGAGAGTAGAACTGCCCCATAGGGTTTCCAAGGAGTGGCTGGGGGATTCAAGCTCTTAGCCAGTGCGCCACCAGGGCTCTGGACAAAGTATATGACTAGTTAATTCAGAGACCAGCAACCCAAACAGCCAGCAAGCATATGAAGAGATATCCAGCAACACACACAGTAAAGTGATAAGAAATTTACACACATCAGATCACAGAAAGTAGAAAGTCAGATAACAACAAGTGCCGGTGAAGATGTGCGGGAAAAGGAAGCTCCCTGCCCCACTGATAGGAGTGCATGTGCGTGTCCCAGTGACTCCCACTTGGCATTCCTTGGCATTCCCAGACCTTCCAGAGAAAAACTCCCCTGCCCCAAGCCTATGATGTAACTTTACAATGAAGCTCCCCACAGCATTATTTTTCGGAGGGAGAACTAGAGAGGTAATCGACATGGATGCATCCCGTGGAAAGCTTGCTTTGTTAGTGAAAGTTAACAACACAAACTTACCTTTAAGACGGTGTTGAATGGAAATAGCAATAAATACAACGAGATCTTAAATAGCACAATACAAGTGCTATAAACTGGATTCCCTGGGGGGTGCAAATGGTTAACGCTCTTAGCTGCTCACTGAAAGGTCGGAGATTTGAGTCCACTCAGAAGTGCCTCAGAAGAAAGGCCTGGTGATCTGTTTCCAAAAAATCAGCCACTGAGCACCCTACGGAGCCTGGTTCTACTCTGACACACGTGGGGTCACCATGAGTCAGAGTCAACTCAATGCAACTGGTTTAGTGATAAAAATTAACCCATAGCCTATATGCTGTGTATTGATACATATATCAGAGCAGATGACAAGTACGTGTCTTCCCCAGCGAGGGTGCAGGAGCAGGGATCAGGGACTTTGCAAAAGTGAAAACCAGAGAGGGGATTTGACCAGACAAACGGTAGAATGATATGAACGTGGTTCACCTGGCGGACAAAAATAGAAGGATTAGCGGGAAAAAAAAAAAAAAAACTAGTTTCAGCATTTAAAAAACATGTACTGAATAAAGGCAATCACAAGTCTCAATCATCTGGGTAGATATTAGGGAATGACTCAGACTGACAAATCTTGAAGCCACAGCGCCCAAGAAAACCCCATGGGATTTCCAAATGGCTCGCCCTCTCTCTGCACAAAATGTGCTTCCCCGTGTTCATCATCACCTTCCTACAAGATGTCGTCCAGATCCTGCCCCCCAGCATCAGAGGGGTCCCTGGCTCCACCCCGACTGCCTATTTGATTGCACATATGCTAGCCTGGCTCCCCCAGACACAGTGAGCTCCTGGGGCAGATCGAGGCCCTACCAGGCTCATGCAGGTGTGCTCACCTCCTCTAACACTTCCACTGCATAATTCAGGAGGAGACAGAAGGCAGAACGGAGCTGATTAAGGCTGCTTAGTTACACTGCACACTTTACAGAATTAGAAACTGACGCGACCTCTGCCTTCTAGGCAGAACCGTCCTGATTTGTTCATTCTTTGAGATCCTCGCAGAGAACCCAGGCGTCTCGATAGTGGAGATACGGGGGTGGGAGAGCTGACGTGGATTGAGAGTTTCCCCAAGAGTTTGGCTACATGAAAGTCCTTTATGGGAGCGGGGGGAACTTCCTCCCTCACCTCCATCCTCTGCCCCCAATCAAATTTAACAGCATTCCAGCATCTTAATTATTCCAGGCCCCATCCCACTGTCCTGTAGCCAAGTCAGATTTCTTGTGCCTCCATTCAACTCCTTACACACACACACACACACACACACACACACACACACACTTCTGCTGGTAATAAACCAGTTGCCGTCCAGTCGATTTCGACTCACGGCGACCCCATGTGTGTCAGAGTATAACTGTGCTCCCATAGGGTTTTCATGGCTGTGACCTTTAGGAAGCAGATAGCCAGGCCTTTCTTCTGAGGCACCACTGGGTAGACTCAAACCTCCAATCTTTTGATTTGTAGCCAAGCACGTTAATTATTAGCACCTCCCAGGGACCCCCTGCTGGTAATAATGGCTACCGTTTACTAAGCCCCTACTATGTGCCAGGCGTGCTGAGAGTTTTATGTACATCCCACCCAAACCAAACCCCCTGCCATCAAGTCGATTCCAACTCACAGCGACCCTATAGGACAGAGTAGAACTGCCCCATAGGGTTTCCAAGGCTGCAAATCTTTAAGGAAGCAGACTGCCACATCTTTCTCCCATGGAGCTTGAACCGCCCACCTTTTAGTTAGCAACCAAGCACTTTACAACCACTGCGCCATCAGGGCTCCTTTTACATACACCATGTCATTTAATTCTCAAAGCCAACTAGGAAGCTGGGGACTCCTCTGTCCACTTTACAGACGGAGAAAGCCAGGTCTGGTGACATTACATAGGCAGCAAGTAGAGGACACCATTAATCCACTCAGGCACGCGGGCCTCCAGAATGTTCTCTCAACCACACACTACGCTGTGTTCTGTCGGGAAAATGAAAGGAAAGTCCGACTGTAAGATGAGTCTGAGAAATCCTATACACCTCACCGTGCCCCCTTACAGACGGACAACACTCCTTGGCATATTAAAGACCCTGAGAAACCTGTTTAATGCAGTGTTTCCCACACGCATTTGGTTACAGAGACCTCTCTTTGGGGACATTCACGTCTGCAGAACAAGGCTTGGGAAATGCTGATGTGGCACTAAGCCAGCTCCAGGCACTGGTGCTTCAGAGAGAAGGGTGATTGTCTCCAAGGCAGCCATGGTGTCACAGAAGACAGATGAGAATTAATATTACTGCCACCAATAATGACTAGGCACCCAGCACCTATCACAGTGGGGCTTAGGGTGCTATCAGCACCACTTCCAATCTGCACATGGCCCTAGGAGGAGCCACCGCATCCTGCGTTTACAGGTACAGACACTGGGGCTCTGAGACACTGGGTAACTCGCTCGGGACCACCAGGTAGGAAGTACTGGGTAACTATTCTAGGACCACCAGACAGGAAGCACTAGGTAACTTGCCCAGGACCACCAGGTAGGAAGTACTGGGTATCTTGCCCAGGACCATCAGGCAGGAAGCACTGGGTAACTATTCTAGGACCACCAGGCAGGAAGCACTGGGTAACTCGCCCAGTACCACCAGGTAGGCAAGAGACATGGTTCTCAAACCTCAGTCTGGTTGGAAGTCTACGCTTTTTCTGCCAAACCAAGCCGCTTCTTAGTAACAGGCTCTCCTAATCCTGGCTATAAGCCCACGGTCCAGGGAGCATGGAGCCAGGAATGATCTATGCTGTCCTAGAGCTGCAGGGAGGCCCCCCAGCAAGCTGCACGGGAGCACTGTGTCCCTGAGCAGGCAAGGGCAGAGGGGGCCCAGTCCATGGCAAGAGTGGACTTTGCCACCCCTTTGGCCCCTGCGGCTGATCCGGTTGCCACTGCAGTGCCGGTGATGTGCAAACTGTATCATTCTGGAAGTTCCTAACTTAGAAACTATCGAGGTAGCACGTGGGATACTATACTCTAAGCTGCCACCTAACCTCCCTAATCATCACAGTCTAAATCTAGAACATACCACCAGCTACTGAAGAAGCGCCCACCTCAAAGAGGTTAGAAGACAAGATCCAGAAGCACACCGTCAGCTTTTGGAGTCAAGTGGACCTGGGTTTGAATCCTGGCTCAGCCAGCCATGTGGCAGCTGTGTGAGTCTGGACCTTGGAAAATTTCCAGCATCTTCTGTGCCATCATGTTTACACACATACCACACACATACACATACACACCTCATTTTACCTTGATATCAGTGTTGTTGTGATGTAGGGATTATCCCCATCTGCCTCAGATGAGGCTGAAGGCAAAACTGAGCAACCAATATAGGTGGATTAGAATCTCCCCAACTCAAACCAGGCAACCAACGACTGACCCTGAGCAAGTTGCCCACTGCTATGGGTTAATTTGTATCCCCCAAAAAGATACATTCAAGTCCTAATCTCCAGTACCTGTGAATGTGACTTTATTTGGAAATGGAGTCTTCGCAGATGTAATCAGTTCACATGAGATTATGCTAGAGCGAGCCCTAATCCAACAGGACGGTGTCCCGACAAAATGAGAAGACACAGAGACAGACACAGGGAGAAGACGGTACTGATGTCCTTATAAAAAGAGAAGAAAAGACACAGAGTCAGATAGGTACGGGGGGAAGACGGCCATGTGAAGACAGAGGCCAAGCCTGGAGAGATGCTGCCAGAAACCAAGGAACACCTGGGGCCGCCAGAAGCTGGAGGAGACAAGGAAGGATCTCCTCCCGCAGAGGCTTCAGAGGGAGCATAACCCTGCCAGCACCTTGCTTTTGGACTTCTGGCCTCCAGAACTCTGAGAGAATGCATTTCTGTTGTTTCAAGCCACCCAAACTGTGGTATTTTGCTAAGCCGCCCTAGAACTCTAATGCATCCATCTACCCGAAGCCTCAGTTTCCTCCTCTATTAAATGGGGAGGTAATGCCTACCTCTTAGGGGATGGTGAGGATTAAAGGAGATGATGCACACATAGACAGTACTCATCAAAGGGACCTGCACGTACTAACTCACCTTCAGCTGTCCCATCACTCCAGCAATACTCCCATTCTGCTAGGGAACGTTCAGAACAGCAGGAGTCCCTTCTGCAAAACACACACACACACAGCCCTACACATGCACATACATACACACACAGCTACCCTCCTTCCTCCACCAAGTTAAAGCCAACCAGCCACCTCCTGTTCCTCTTCTTCTCCCTTATCCTCCAGCAGCTGGGACAGCTGGGGACCCCCAGGATCTACTGCCCCACTGCTGACTTCAACTTCTCCACCCTGGTGAGCCACTCGGGGGAAAGAACCATTTCCCAGCAGCCTCCACTAAGAAGAGCAAGCTCCCGCTGGGCTCCCTCACCCACCAGCTCAGCTTTCCAAAGCCCCAGTGGTCTTCTGGGGGCTCATCTTTGGTGGAAGGTATATCGGGGAGATGAGATGCTGCACAGAGTTGCACCCCATGACAGCGTGCTTGGTGCACCAACAGTCTTGACATTGCCCAAGGTCGTCTTGAGGATGAAAACAGCCGCACGTTCAAACCCTACCTGCCTTGTCCATGCATTGCCTGCCCCACTTTGAACTTGGGAAAGACAAGCAGAGCAACAGTCTGGAATCAAAGGGCAGGTGAGGTTCTTAAGAGGTCATGGGGTCCACAGCCCATTTCTACACATATCTAACCTCCAGTGATTGGCATGGTACCACCACCCTCCTCTTTTGCTCCAGTTTTACTGCCTAACTGTTTGGAACCAAAGGACATCTGTTATCCCAGCTTTCTGGTGTGTGCTACAACATTCCCTCTCAGACAGTTTTCTTTTTCATTGCTCCTAAATGTTTCCTGCTATAGCTAAAGTTCCCTCTTAGCCCCAAGTAATGGAGGGAGGGAAAACTAAAAATAGAAGGAAATTTACATTTGTGGAACACCTGTTATATTTCACTACATTCTTACTTAATCCTCACCAGAACCCTGCAGGGTAGTTAGTGTTTATGGTTGAGGAAATAGGCTCAGAGAAGCCCACGTTGGCACCAAATGAAGTTTCCATTTCCCAGCTTCCCTTGAAGCTAGGTGTGTCCTGAAACTGGTCAATGAGAAGTAAAAGCGGGGATGGGAGGCTTCATCTACATCTAGGAAGCATCCTTAATGGGAGAAAATGGGCCCTTCTTTGATCCTTCCTCTCTTCTGCTGGCTGGATTACAGACACGATGGCAAGCTCACAGTGGTCTTCTGGGAACATAAGTGACTTTGAGAACAGAAGCTATTACAGAGCAGAACTAAGACAGAGAGGAAGCCTGGGCCCCAACACTGTGGGGCACTGTTCCACCCCGAGACTGATACTTTCTAGACTATTTGAGGGGGCATGGGTGGTTCAGTGGTAGAATTCTTCGCTTCCATGCAGGAGACCCAGGTTCAATTCCCCGCCAATGTACCTCATGCGCAGCCACCACCCATCTGTCTATGGAGGCTTGTTTGTTGCTATGATGCTGAACAGGTTTCAGTGGAGCTACCAGACTAAGACGAATTAAGAAAGTTCTGGCAATCTACTTCCAAAAAATCAGCTAATGAAACCCCTATGGATCACAATAGTCCAATCCGTAACCCGTCATGGGCATGGCACAGGATTGGGCAGTGTTTTGTTCAGTTGTGCATGGGGTCACCATGAGTTGGGGGTTGATTGGACAGCAGCTAACAACAACAACAGACTATTTAAATGTGTGAGTGAAATCAACATTTCTATCATTTAAGCCTCTTATTTGAGGTTTTTTTTAATTTTTTTATTTTTGCATTAATACTAAACTGACACAGGGACCTATTCGTTAATTCTCCTTTCGCAGATTTTTCTCAGCATCTTGTCCTACCACCTCAGCGTTGGAAGGGTTAGAGGGAATTTCTAATATTACTGGCCACCCCTAAAATAGCAGCTCAGTTTTCAAAGATGCTTTTTCCTGGGAGATAAGGACTGGGCACTACCTGGAAGAAAGGCTCTCTAGGATTCCTACCTTGCCCTCACCTCCCCCTCAGATGGAGACATCGGCTTGTGAAACCAGAACCTCATTTCCCAGAGGAACTTAGAATACTTTATACAACGCCATCTAACGTGAAATAAGAGACAACTGAGTGAAACAATTATAGCAAAGGGAAAAGTAGGAAAAACAAGATGAGACTACAAGGCCTATATACTTGCAGCAATGTAACTGAGCTTCCTAGCAGCCAAAGCAAAGAAGAAAACACAATCAACTCCTGATGACTGTTGGTTGCTCAACTGTTTATTTTCTAGACCTCAAAGCCTGAAAGCCATTACTCCTGTGGGACCTAGAGGGACCAGTGCAGTTGATGGAGGATACAATCAATAGTACTGGTGACAAACACAGTAATGAGTCTTGTGGTCTAATGTATTAAATCCTCCCAACAACGCTAGGTACTGTTGTTAACTGTCATCTCCATTTTACAGGTGAGGAAGCCAAGGCAAAGGAAGTTAAATAATTCTGCCCAAGGTCACAGGGCTAGGAAATGGTAGAGCTGAGATTGCAGTACAGGAAGTTGAGCTCCATAATCCAGGCTTTTATCCAAGGGCTTTAAGGTTAGCCAGACCTACATTCAAATCTCACCCACCATCCACTGCTAAGTAGCCTTGGGAAAGTGACCACACCTCACTGAGCCTCTGTCTCCTCATCTGTCAGTGGAAATAATCCCATAAACCAAACAGGGTGGCTGTGAGGAGTCAGCAAGAGAAATGTGTAGGTAATAGAATATACATGAGACCTTTCCTGATACCCTGGAATTACAGCTGAAGTCAAAATGAGGGCAAGAAAGGACAAGTACCTCCAGATTCTAGAGAACTGGCAAGGAGCTGCCCGCGATTGGGGCCAGCACAATTCCTGTGCCTGGCCAGGATTCACTAGGAAGCAGCAGAACCAGCCCTCCCACCAACTCTCCCCGCACACACGCTCTGCGCAGAAGAGGTCAACCTCGTGGTGAGCAGAGTGTTGGTGGTGAGAGAAAAGACGCAGGCAAAGAGATGGGCCTTATCAAGGAGCAGGAGCCAAGAGGTGCCATCACAGCAGCAGAGGAGACCAGAGTGGATGAAATCATCCAAAACCCAGGCAGGTGGCTCCCACCCACTGCAGTCTGCCTGGTCCAAAGAAGAATGAGCCTCCACCCATCAGCCAAAGATTAGACAAGCCCATAAAACAAAACGAGACTAAAGGGGCACACCAGCCCAGGGGCAAGGATTGGAAGGCAGGAGGGGACAGGAAAGCTGGTAATGGGGAACCCAAGGTCGGGAAGGGAGAGTGTTGACATGTCATGGGGTTGGCAACCAATGTCACAAAATAACATGTATATTAAGTGTTTAATGAGAAACTTGTTTGCTCTGTAAACGTTCATCTAAAGTACAATAAAAAAAAATTTAAAAAAAAAAGAATGCGCCTCACCCTCCTCCTTCCTTCTCCCGCCTCCTGGAGGAGCTTGGAAAAGCATGGGGGGTGGGAGTGGAATCGAGAGCTTTCAGTGCAATGTGAGATTGGAGGTTTTAAGACAGACTGAACTACGTTTGGATAATTGGAAATGGCCAGGAAATAATGAAATCTCCCTGAGGTCATGGAGGTGCAAGAATGGAGCGAGAAGAAAGAAACAAAGCCATTTCCCATTTTTACCCTCAGTAAACCAGTTACATGCATAAAGCACCTTGCACAGGGCCTGTGCACACGCTTGTTGCTGTTATTGTGAGCTGCTATCAAGTTGGCCCCCAACTTGAGGAGACCCCATGCACAATGGAACAAAACTCTGTCTGGTCCTACACCATCCCCATGATTGGTTTTGGATCAGACCTTTGTGAGCCACAGGGTTTTCACTGGCTGATTTTCAGAAGGAGATCACCAGGCCTTTCTTCCTAGTCTGTCTTAGTCTGGAAGTTCTGCTGAAACCTCTTCAACATCATAGCAACATGCAAGCCTCCACTGACAGACAGGTGCTGGCTGCCCATGAGGTGCACTGGCTGGGAATCAAACCTGGGTCTCCTGCATGGAAGGGGAGAATTCTACCACTGAACCACCAATGTCTCCTGTGCACACAGTAGGTGCTCACAAAGCCTCAGCTCCACATACACAAGTATAACAGGGTCCCAGTCAGTTATCCAAACCCCTCCCCAAATTGGGGCCCCCATAGGGTCAGCCCCTCACCAAGAGAGCCATAGGATTTGAACATTCCAGGCTGAGGGCACCCAGGGCAGTCTAAACTGGGAGCACTGGATCTGGAGCAAAAAAGAAGGAAGAGCCCAGTCGTTGCTTAGGAAAGACCCTTTCCGTTCCCGAGCTGGCTTCTGATACCAGTTGGTGTTGTTAGCAACTTCTCGACTGTGCAAGAAAATCAGAAGACCCCTGTACAGAACAGACAGGGGCAGGGCAGACGGCAGAAGGGTTGGCAAATTACCCACAGTTCCACCATCTGTTTTATTTCCCCTGGGGTGAAAAGCCTTTCTACCACCCATCTGTCAGCTTGTCATACTGTGGTGGCTTGCATGTTGCTATGAAGCTGGAAGTTATGCCACCAGTATTTCAGATACCATCAAGGTCACCCATGGTGGGCAGGTTTCAGCAGCGTTTCCACACTAAGAAAGAGTAGGAAGAAAGGCCTAGTAATCTACTTCAGAAAATTAGCCCATGAAAACCTTATGAATCACAACAGAATACTGTCCGATACAGTGTTGGAAGATGAACTCCCTAAGCTGGAAGGCACTCAAAACACACAGTGGCCTAACAACGGACTTGAACATACCAACAATCGTGAGGATGCCATAGGACCAGGCAACATTTCATTCTGTTGTACCTGGGGTCACCATGAGTCAGAGCAGACTCAGTGGCAACTAACAACAAGAGAAAAAAGCCTGTTGGCCCTGAGGACACAGATATGAACCAGAGTGTGATCCCTTCCCCTCTCCACCTCCCCTAGCCAGGAACCTTATTCAGGGCCTTGTAAGGAAAGAGGGAGAGTCCCCATTGGACATGCGAAGATTGTTCCTACATGGGAAGACACTGCACTCTCTCGTGGGACCTGTTTCTTGGGGGTATCTCCGACCCTACTCTGCTGACATCTGTCTGATTTTCCTTGACCTTCTGTCGGCCACCTTCTGTCAGCAACAAGTGATAGCAGGACAGGGTCCACTGTCCTCACCTTCTCTTCCCTTTCTCTTTCATCTTCAGTGCTGCTAGGGAAAGGTCTCGGCAAAGTAAAGACCCAAAGTTATGTGAATAGAGGCCATCGCTATGAGCAGAAGGGCAGATGCTCTGCTCAGGAAAAGAGCCCCCATAACTCATGGGATGAAACGTGGAACACTGTCCCAGGCATCAAGTCAAGCTAAAAGTCGGTGGCTGGGTGGAGCAGGACCCTGGGGGGAATGCAAAGGGGATGGAAATGGATAAGAAGGGACTTCCAGCCACCCATCCAAGACTCTTAAAAAAAAAAAAAAATCCAACTCAGGCGACCCCATGTGTGTCAGAGTAGAACTGTGCTCCACAGGGTTTTTAATGGCTGCTTTTTCAGAAGTAGATCACCAGGCCCTTCTTCCAAGGCACCTCTGGGTGGGTTCAATCTGCCAGCCCTTTCAGTTAGCAGCTAAGCACATTAACCATGGCACCACCCAGGGACTCCAGGTCCAAAGGGAGCAGAAAATAAATGTTTTGCAGGAATCCCTGGTCTCCAGCTAAATTCACATTTGGCTAAGAGAAAGACTGGGATCTCTCCTGTACTAACGCAACCTGAAAATCCTTCCAGATGTTTGAGAGCAAAATCACATGGTTATACAACTTTCTGGTAGTTCTCTGTAACTAGGGATACACTTCCACACATTTGATTGAAATAGACGCCTGGAAAACCTAACTCTAGCCTCAGTTTCCCCATTTGTTGAGAAAGGTTAAAAAACACATCTTCTAGGAAAGTGAGAGCTGGGAGGAAATGAAAGAGTAGATAAGGCACAGAGTCCCTGGGTGGTGCAAATGGTTAATGTGCTTGGCTGCTAACTGAAAGTTTGGAGGCTTGAGTCCACCCAAAAGACACCTCAGAAGAAAGGGCTGGCGACCCACTTCTGAAAAATCAGCCATTGAAAACCCCATGTAGCCCAGTTCTATTCTGACACACATGGGGTTGTCACGAGTCCAAATTAACGTGATGGCAACTGTTCTGTTTCTGGTTCAGATAAGGCACCGAGCAGGGACACTCACATACAGTCGGCGCCTATTAATGCTTCATTCTCTGTTTTTTGAACTCAGACTGAGGAAGCTGTCCTCATTTGGCCGAGCGGCACCCTGCTCTGATGTACAAAAATGGGGGGCACCAAGGCGCCGAGAAGGGTTGGCAAGTGTGGGTTGACGAGCGCGGGTCTCCCAAGCCAAGGAAGCCACGAGTCACGAACATCACAGATGGCAGGGAGATGGTGCCATGAATGCACCTCTCGTTTCCAGTTGGAAGAAATCAAGTTGGGAGCGAGCTCTTATTTTTTCCCTCTCTCGTCCTCATGTGATGTGTTTCTGACACTAATCAGGGATCCATCCCCCCGGGAGCCAACAATAATGATTAATGGTGTTAAATATAGCCAGAGACTGCCGGGGCAAAATTAGGCACCATGCATAAAACATCACCCTCCTCGTCAAGCAGGCAAATCAGCTGCGCTCCGGGGCCTGCACCCACGGACCATCACCCCAACTGGCCTCCTCACCATGCTGCCCCCACAGGGAGAGGGAGAGGTCTGCCAGGGATGCCCGCCACTCAGCTCATACCCAACAGAGCCACCATCAGGCCCCTGAGCTGACTGAAAAGAAAAGAATCACTGTCAGGGTGGTGAAAGGAGACCCAAGTTCAAATCCCAGCTCTTCCACTTACTAGCTGTGTGGCCTTGGGAAAGTCACGTCCTATCTCTGAGCTTCAGTTTCCTCTTCTGTGAACAGGGCTTCATCTTCATTGCCAACGAGGTGGTATCAAGGTATGGTGAAAGCCTGGCATTTATTAAGTACTCAGAAAATGTGAGCTCCCTTCCTCCCATCCCCCTACCCACAGAACTGTGTGATCTAGAGCAAATTACTCAACCTCTCTGAACCTGAGTGTCTTGCCTACAAACAGAGACAATGACGGACACCCTCACAGACCACGGAAATAAAATAAGGCATGCAAATCACCTACTATGTGCTCAATACATCCATTCATTAGACTATAGATAGTATTGAGTGCCTACTATGTGCCAGGCACTGTATTAGGTGCTAGGGATACTGCACAGACCGAGATTACTCAGTCCCTGTCCATGGAGCTTACAGTCTAGTCGGGGAAATAGGAAAAAATTAGATAGATAAAATAACTGCATATTGTAAGATATTCTCGCTAAAGGAAAAAAGAGAGCTAAAGTAAAACATGAGCAGGATTGGGAGGGGGCTGTTCTGAGGAGTTGATACGTGAGAAGAAGCCAGCACTTTTAGGGGTACACCAGTAAACCAGTTGCTGTTGAGTTGATTCCAACTCATGGCAGCCCCATGTGTGTCAGAGTAGAACTGTGCTCAATAGAACTTCCAATGGCTGATTTTTCAGAAGTAGATCACCAAGCCTTTCTTCCGAGGTGCCTCTGGGTGGACTCAAACCTCCACCCATTCAGTTAGCAGCCAAGCGTGTTAACAATTTGCACCACCCAGGGACCCTGGGAGTACAGGAGAAGTTAGTTTCTTCCCAGCAAGCACTTCCCCAGGTTTCCCTACCCACGTGAGTGCCCCTACCTTCGACATCCATGGCTCCCCACACTCTCAGGGGTGCATGGGGTAGCTGAGGCCAAGGGGACAAAGAATTTCAAATAGCTCATTCCATTAGGCACAGCGGCCTCCAAACTTCTGATTGCACACATGTCCCCACATATATTTGTTTATAATTATAAACATGCAGTGCCTTCCTAATATTATGTACCTCGTTAAACATTTGCAAAAATACGCCTTCAGAGGAGGAGATGAGAACATAAATAGAAATGGAAGTGTCTAATTCTGTCTCCCTGCACTCCAGTGAATCTTCTTGCACACCCCTGAGGGTACGTGTAGTCCACTTTGGTGACCATCCATCAAGTGAGGCCAGCAGCCCCAGGGCTGGCCCCAGGTATGCTAGGTGGCCAGCTGGGAGACCCAAGCCCTGCCCCTCCCACCTTAGAACCACCAGAAAGGAGGTGGTTTCCAAGCCCACCAGCCCAACTCTCACCTTACCCACGTCCCTCCTGACCACAGGCAGCAGCTATGGGTCTCTTTCCACTTTGCAATTGGCCTTCTGCAGTGTGGTGGCACACCTCCCTGCCCTTTCACCCCTCCCCTGCACTCACCCCTTCTTGTAACACCGATGGGACAAGCTCTCCTGCCACCCCTCCTGCAGTGCTTTCTCCAGGAATCTCCCCCACCTCCCTTCTCCACCTGGCTAACTCAGTCACCATCCTGGAAGTGACAGCTAAGGCAGCCCCCCAACACGGAGCCCAAAGAAAACGATGCTCGTACGGGGTAAATGGATGAGGTTGTCTGTGGCAGGCGGTGGCCTTCCTGAGGGCTCTGGCCACCCCAGGCCCTGCAAGATGCCCTGACGGCAGAGAGCATCAAACCTTGACACACCTGCATCCAGACTCGGAAGCTCTGAGCTAAGGTAGCAGCACCCCAACCTCCACTCTCTGTCCCCCACAGCCTGTGCCCTGTACCACTCACTGTCATTGTCTGCTATCTATGACACTCAGCTCCGAAGGACTAGACCCTATCTTGTTTAGCCGGTGTCTGCAGCTTGTAGCCCAGGGCCTGGTGCAGATGATCCACTTGATAAGTGTTCGTTCAACCAAACTGTTGATGGAAGGAAAGCAAACACATGTAAGCGATGAAGCTTTCTTAACCAACACTGAGACCCAGGAACCACAGACGAAAAGACAGGTATTTTTAACTACATAACAATTCTGAACTTTTGCATGTCAAACATTTCACCAGGCCTTTCTTCCGAGGTGCCTCTGGGTGCACTCAAACCTCCAACCTTTCGGTTAACAGCCAAGTGTGTTAACGATTTGCACCACCCAGGGACTCTAGGATTACAGAAGTTATTTCCTTCCCAGCAATCACTTCCCCAGGTCTCCCCCACCATATACAAAGTTTATAGACAACTCATTATCTTTGGCAAAACAACTGCTATGCAGTAGGCAAAGAAAGGGTTAATGCGTATGCCCTACAGAAAGAGTAGACAAGAAGGAGACAAATGACCTATGGAAAAATGAGCCAAGGATTCGCAGAGGCAATTCACAAGTGCTCGAGTCCAAATGGCCAAACAGATGAAAAGCTGCTCAGACTTTCTGCTCGTCAGGGAAATGCAAATTAAAAGTCACAATGAGATATCACTTTATACTTCTCAGCCTGGTCAAAACTAACAAGACCAATAACACTTCTTGCTGGCGGGATATGGGTGGAAAGATGACTCTCAAATTACTGGCATTAATGTGAAGCGTTCCAGACTCCAGGGAAATCAAGCTGGCAACAGCTATTCAAATTAAAAGTACACAAACCTTTTGACCTAGCAATTTGACTCCTGGGATTATACCCCAGAGAAATAAGACCACAGGTACCTGTGGATGTGTGTATGCAAGGAGGTGTACCTTAGCACCGCTTATCAGGGTGACAAACGGGAAATGAAACGCAAGCCAATCAATAGGGGATGGTCAGCTCAATTACAGAACAGCCACACTCTGGGATATTATATAGCCATTAAAAAGAATGTGCTAGAGAAATAGTCAGGCACAAAAGGACAAATACTGTATGATCCCACTTATATGAAATATTCAGAAAAGGCAAATGCGTAGAGACCAAAGTTCATTAGTGGTTACCTGGGGTGGGTGGGAGGGGGAACTGGTGGGAGTATCGCTTAAGTGGTTTAGAGTTTCTGCTAAAGATGATGAAGAAATTTGGAAATAGATACTGGTGACTGTTACACAACATGGTGAATGAAGTTAATGTCACTGAATCATACACATAAAAATAGTAGCTACGTTCCATTAATAAAAACTCTAAAAAAAGAAATTTTCATGCATCAAAGCTATAATGGCTAGTGTCAAAAGATTTCCCTGGGGCATTATTGAAAGAGAAAAGCCCCAGGAATGTAAAATCATCCATATATGGCTTCATGTGATTAAACGAGCATGGAAAAGACATAAAAAGATCTATGCAGACCATAAGGCGCACTGGCGGCACAACGGTTAAGTGCTTGGCTGTTAACCAAAAGGTTGGCGGGTCGAACGTACCCGGTGGCTCAGTGAGAGAAGGACCTGGCGATCTGCTTCTGTAAAGATTACAGCCAAGAAAACCATATGGAACAGTTCTACTCTGTCACATGGGATCGCTATGAGTCAAAATCAACTCGACAGCACCCAACAACAATAATATTAGATCATTAGCATGGGTGGGGGTGACGGGGAGATGATGTCACTGAAGGGGGTTAGGGGTAAACAAAACAGAAAATATTGCACCAAAATGTACTATAACATTTAAGCATTTCTATAAAACTGTCCATAAAAATACATTTACATTTGTATGTTAAGAAAATCCACTTGCATGTTCCCCTTCCTCCTTTAATCTTCTTGGCTTCCAACTCTCTTCCATCCCCTAATTCTCCACTCTTCTCACTTCAGACAATTCAGACAAGAAAAACAAATGTATTCCAAGTAAACACTTAAATATCTTTTTTATCTACTGCCCTTAATTCTCCAGAACACAACCTAGTACCACAAGGCAAACTAGGTGGCTGGACTGTGTATGCTTTACTCTGAGTAAAAGTGCCTTGGGCTAATAACTCTTATTTTATATAATAGTAAATAAGCTGTCAGAGTCCTTGGGTGGGGCAAATGGTTAAGTGCTCAGCTACTAACCAAAAGGTTGGAGGTTTGAATCACCCAGAAGCACCTTGGAAGAAAGGCCTAGCAATCTATTTCCCAAAGATCACAGTCATTGAAAAACCCTACAGTGTCAGCTCGATGGCAACCCATTTTTTTTTTTTTTCAAATAAACTGTCAGTTTATTAAACTCATTGTGGTAGCACACCTGAAGGTAACCCCAGTGATCTACATCCTGGTATAATCCCCTCCACTTGAGTGTGGGCAGGATCTGTGACTTACTTCTAACCAATAGAATGTGGCAAAGGTGATGGGATATCTGTCCTGTGATTGTGTTTCATTATGTAAGACTCCATCTTGGCAGGCTAAAGAGATAGACACTCTCCCACTGGCCTCAAAGAAGCAAACAGCCAAGCTGTGAACTTCCTGTGGAGAGGGCCATGTGGCAGAGGTCTGTGGGTGGCCTCTGGAAGCTGAGGGCAGCCCCAGAGAACAGCTAGAAAAAAGTAGAGGCCCTAAGTTATACAGCCACAAGGAAATGAACTCTGTCAGCAACCTGAATGGGTGTGGACACGGATACTTCCCCAGTCAAGCCTCCAGATGAGGCCACAGCCTCTGCTGACACCTTGATTTCAGCTTTGTGACACCCTAAGCAGAGGACCCAGCTACACCATGCCTGGACTCCTGACCCACAGAAACTGTGAGATAACAAATGTGTGTTGTTTTAAGCTTCTAAATTTGTGATAATTTGTCATATATCAACAGAAAACTAATTTAAAAAAAACCAAACCGGTTGCCATCAAGCTGATTCTAACCCATGGCAACCCCATGTGTGTCAAAGTAGAACTGTGCTCCATAGGATTTTCAATGGCTGTGATCTTTCAGAGAAGTAGCTCATCAGACCTTTCTTCCAAGGCGCCTCTTGGTGGATTCAAACCACATCCTTTTGGTTAGCAGCCAAGCACTTAACCATTTGTGCCACCCACGGTCCCCAGAAAATGAACATACTCATCAAATAAAGAAAAAAGGATGGCTTAAGAAAAATAAACCAAGAACTGTAAGAAATGACTATTAGGACAATGAATAAGCAGAAAACCAGTTGTCACTGAGTCAACTCTGACTTGAGGCAACCCCATGTGTGTTAGAGTAAAACTGTACTCCACAGGATTTTCAATGGCTGATTTTCAGAAGTAGACCACCAGATCTTTCTTCCAAGGTACCTCTGGGTAGACTCAAATCTCCAACCTTTTGATTAGCAGCTGAGCACATTAACTATTTGCACCACTCAGGGACTTCATGACGAAGAACTGTAGATATGAACTAGTTACAACTGTTTGGATCCATTGTGACTTAGGGCAAAAGACCCTATGGGTATCCCTGTCACAGCAGGGGTGAAGGTTGATAACCAAGACCGTGAGAGACCAGGAAGCAGGTGAGGAGGTGGAGAGAACAGTGAACATTTGGGCTCTCAACTACTCTGAGCACTCCACCTGTATCCACTGATTAAGAGCTACAGCTGCTAACCAAAAGGTTGGCAGTTTGAATCCACCAGGCACTCCTTGGAAACCCTGTAGGGAGTTCTACTCTGTTCTACAGGGTCGCTATAAGTCAGAATCGACTCAATGGCAATGGTTTGGTTTTTGGGTTTATGGTGAAATGAGTTCCTTTATGTGGCCTTTTACGTTGGTTCTTTGGAAAAACAACTTGAGAGATTTTCCTCTCTAAGCCTGAGGAGCCCTGGTGGCACAGTGGTTAACAGCTTGGCCACTAACCAAAAGTTTGGCAGTTTGAATCCACCAGCTGCTCCTTAGAAATCCTATGGGGCAGTTGTACCCTGTCTTATAGGGTTGCTATCAGCTGGAATCAATTTGAAGGCAACAGGTTTGGTTTGGTTTAAGCCCTGAGGAGTTACCTTTGCCCTTGTTTTCTACCCCAGAGGGTTTGCTACTTTTGTCCAGGTTGACTGACATTTCCTTGGTAAACTGTAAACAACTTGTGGTTTAATACTTTTTGTCTGGTCCTAGGCTGCAGCCTGCCCTGTGATTGCTATACACCTCGCAGGGACTGCTCAATAGACTATGCAAATGAGGTGAGTTGTAACTTACTATGCAAATGAAGTGTCTGTGGCTTACTGAGAGGGGATTGGTCAGTTTGTGACTCTGGTGGGAGGGCCATGCCTTGAAATTGACAAGGAGTTTGTGTATTTAAGCAGCCAGCTCAAAAAACAGAGGTTTTTTTGAGACAGAAAGCAGCAGGAAGTAGCAGGAAGAAGCAGCAGAGACAGACAGGAGGTAAGAAACCTCCTAAAAGAGCTGTAACACAGGTCAAGGGCTGTAACATTGACGATGGCGACAGGCCTGGAAGGGGCCCAGTGACAGAGCTAGCAGCAACAGGCCTAGAAGGTGACCAGCAGCACAACTGGCAGCAACAGACGGCAGGGCCAAGAGAAGCCTGTCCTCAGGGGGCTGAGAGGAGGCCTGCATGACCAAGAGGAGCTGAGAGAGCTCTCCTGCACTGAAAAAGGAAGACTTTGCCTGCGTGCTTCCTGATCTTGAGTTATAGCCTATTGATCCTGATCCTGAGTTGTACCCTATCACTTCCTTAATAAACCACTTAATTGTAAGTATGGTCTGTGAGTTCTGTGTGGCCATTGCAATGGATTATTGAACCCAGAAGAGAAGTAGAGAGTGCCATGGGAGGGACGGCTGGTGTCAGAATTGGTTAAAAAGGTTGAAAAGTGAAGGTAAGTCTGACCTCCACCTCACGGGGATCAGTCTTCCGCTGATCTTGACTTGCATTATCCCTCCTGAAGTTAGACAGGTTCCGACACTATTATTACTACTACTATTACTCCCATCATTTTACACCTCCCAACAACCTATTTGGGTGGTTGTTTTTATTGTCCCCTAGAACAGAAAGGGACAGTCCAAATCCTCTTATCACAAATCACTAGCACATTGCACAGTGAAGCCTCTGTAGTCAACACAGCTTGCTATGTGTTTGCTACAACACATTTTGCAGGCAGGGCCAGGTGCTGAATTGGTATCGACAATCCCACCAATAGCAGGTGTTCTTTCCATCTTACGGATGAGGGAACGGAAGTTCAAAGGTCACACAGCTAGTAAGGGACCCAGTGAACATTCAAGCCAGCTCTGCTGGGTGCCCAAGACCATGCTAACTCCATAGCCCATGCTCTTGACACACCATACTGCTCCCTGGGCCTCAAGTCTCCCCAACCTGTAAAATGAGGAGAAGCGTGGTCCTTATCTCATGAGGGTTGAATGAATTCACGTACATAGAGATTTAGAAGAGTACCTGGCAGGGAGAAAGGGCTCAATTTCTTTCCTATTGTTCTACACTGCTCCCAAGAAAAGAAAAAGGAGACAAGAAGAATTCAATTTCAATTTCTGAATAATTCTATTTCTGAAGAGCAGCAACTCCTGGGAAAATAGGTTATTGGAAATCATTCTTACAAACAGATGAGAAGCATATGGTCCTTTTTCTTCACCCACAGCAGTCCAGGTGACTAGCTTCCTCACATTCCTATGGGGAACATAAGTGGGGGCATCCTCCACTAACAGAGATGAGACGATGGAGGCCTGAAATGGTTAAGCAATTTGCCCAGTCTACACAGCAAGAAGCAGGATGAAGGCTGGGTTCTTGTTTAGCCCTGGAGAGTAACACCAAGCACACCAAGTTTCCAGTTATTAATAGTTCACAGGCCTCCAGCCAACTGGCCAGGGCATCCCCTTTGAACCAGCCCAGGCCAAGAGCCATCTCTCATTCCAGAATTACAGGCCAGTGGGGCCCAGCAGTAGCATCCCCCAGAGAACAGAGCTAGTCCTTGGAATGGAAGTGAACAGAGGAGCTGCTTGCTGCAGAAGACGCCTGAAGACAACACCTTCAGCACCACTCTCTATAGTTCTAGAACCCTTCAACCTCATGAGAGGTGAAGAGCTCAGCGCTGGGATAAAGAGGCCAGAGCTGCCGAAGACACAGAGATCCAAAGGGCAGCAGTAACAGGTCTCCTTTTCCTCTATTCCAGGCCATTTTCATATAGGACACAAGCATTAAATAATGAAGGTTTGAAATAACAAATACTGCCTTCCCAGAGCGCCTACAGGCATACTCTGACACATGAGCCCACTTAAGATCACAGGGTCTATAAAAGCCTGTGCACGAGCCTCACCTCACGGCTCCCCAACACTTAGGTACAGGGAGCTCAGGACTAGTGTCTTAGTTATTTCGTGCTGCTATAACAGAAATACCACAAGCGGGTGGGTTTAACCAACAGAAATTTATTTTCTCACAGTTTAGGAGGCTAGAAGTCCAAATTCAGAGCGCCAGCTCTAGCGGCAGGCTTTCTCTCTCTGTCAGCTCTGGAGGAAGGTCCTTGTCTCTTTAGCTCCCGCTTCCTGGTTCCTTGGAGATCTCCATGTGTCTTGGCATCTGTCTTCCCCCAACTCTCCACTGCTCATTCATTCAATCTCTTTTATATCTCAGAAGAGATTGACTCAAGACACACCCTACACTAATCCTGCCTCATTAACATAACAAAGGCAACACATTCCCAAATGGGATTATAACCACAGGCATAGATGTTAAGAATTAACGATACATATTTTGAGGTGACACAATTCAATCTGTAAGAACTAGCTTCACACAAATCCATTGCCAAGTAAAGGTCTCTAGAATGTACGCATTAGTAATGGGCTTTACGGCTTAGCGTTTACAACATACTGCCCCCTGCAGAAGCAGATGCACAAAAGAAACTACAAAGATGTTCACCGCAGAATTGTTTATAAAGAAGGAAATGAAACAAAGCAATGCATCCGATAATAGAAGGTTGGTTACTATGGTACATCCAGACAATGGAATTTTACGTAGCCAGTAAAAATGGTACCTGCATATATAACATGCGAGCATATAGTCACATGAAAAGACATTAAATATTTGAGGTTAAAAATTGAATTACACTATTACATGTACTATAATCCCATTCATGTCAAGTAAAATGCAGGAGGTTCAGAAGGTCACATACCAAGACGGTAACCATGGCTATCTGTGGGTAACAAGATTAAAAGAATTTTCCTCCTTTTGCTTATCTGCCTTTTCCTAATTTTTTTCCTACCATGAACAGATATTGCTTTGTACAGCTGAATAAAAAAACGACAAAATAAGTAATTTAACTTTTCAAACCAGAGAGCACTTTCATCCACATTATCTTTTATAATCCTCACAGCCACCAGCTGTGTGAAGGCCTCTCTAAAGTCACCCCTGACCTCCTAAGTGCCAAATCCAACTTAACGGTGTTTCCTGCACGCTGTCCTTCTAACATGCTTCTCCTCTGGCAGGGCTTCCTCACGGGGGTCTCTGAGGGTCTGGGGATGGGCTTTGGGGTGGGGGAGTCCCATACCCCCCTGGAGTTAGTTCTATACCAAAGGTGGGCATTCATTGTGTATATCTGGGGAAGGGGGGGAGAATCAGAAAAATTCAGATTCTAAAGATCTGACCCCTGAAAGGTCTGACTCCCTTTCCCAGGCCCTCCAGGATGCCCTGTACCACCATGTCTCCTCTTTGGCCCATCAGGCTCCTTCACTGGTGACCCATTCTCCAGATTCCCCCTTCTGTCTGTGTTTCCTGTGGCCTGTCCTCTGCCCCAGTGGTCCTATCTGCCAGAGATGCTTCCTACAAGAGTGGTGGTCCCCTAATCTTTGGGGTCTCTGATAAATCAAAGAAATCGATATGTTTTCCCAGGAGAGAATGAACATGGAATTTTATATATGGGCCTAGGTGATTTGCAGCCCTCTCAAAGCCCACCCATGGGTGGCCTCTCAAACCCAGAGAGACTACAGACCCCAGGCGGTTGTTGTCTCTGTGAGCTGCTGTCAAAATCGCCCCCAACTCAAGGCAACTGCATGCAAAACAACAAAACATTGCACAGTCCTGCACCATCCCCATGATCAGTTGCAGATCGGACCACTGTGACCCATAGGACTTTCATTGGCTGATTTTCAGAAATAGATTGCCAGGCCTTTCTTCCTAGTCCATCTTAGTCTGGAAACTCCACTGAAACCTATTCAGCATCATAGCAACATGCAGGCCTTCACTGACAGACGTGTGGTGGCCGCACATGAGGTGCATTGGCTGGGAACTGAACCAGGTCTCCCTCATAGAAAGCAATAATTCTACCACTGAACCAGGTTAGAACCTCCTTATATGAACCAGTAGTTCCCAAAACTGTACCTTTAGGTCAGAGCTCCCTGGACACTCCCGCGGCTGTCTCACGGCCCTTCAACCTCAACACATCCTGCCACCTGCACCACGCCTGCTCTTCCTCCAATGCCCCCTAACTCAAGACTGGCCCCATCAAACTAGCCCCTGAAACCAGCAACCTCAGCCTCCATCAACTCACACCTTCCTTTAACCTCCCACATCCAATTAATAAAACAAAGTAAAAATTAAGTTACTTCCAACACTCCTCCAGTCTGCTTTCAAGAGGACGGTATGGTTTGAAATTCTAGAAAGCGAGGTCTTAATATAATTTCCTAAGGGTGTGGAGATGATGCCCTGCTCCTCACTGCACCCCACAAGCAGGAATAGACAATAGGAGTCCAGGGCAACAATGTGTCAGAACCATAAGGAGAAATGGGTGTTACCTGGACATTGGGGTCTACTCCTGACCCCTCTACAGATGCTAGGTGCCATAGCAGCAAGACCCCAAATCTCTCTCTGGGCCTCAGCTTTCCCATCTGCAATACTAGATGGGAGGCATTCTAAAGCGCACCTAGGCTTATACCAAGGGCATTAGTGGTTCCAGTGGTAAAGTTCTCACCTTCCACCCAGGATCAATTCCCAACCAATACACCTCATGTGCAGCCACCACCTGTCTGTTGGTTAGAGGCTTATGTGTTGCTATGACGCCAAACAGGTTTCAGTGGAACTTTCAGATAAAAACAGACTAGGAAGAAAGGCCTGGCGATCTATTTCTGAAAATCATCCAGTGAAAACCCTATGGATCACAACAGTCCAATACAAAACCGATCATGGGGATGGCGCAGGACTAGGCAGCTTTTCATTCCATTATGGATGAGGTCTCCATTAGTCCAAGGCCAACTTGACGGCAGTTAACAACATAATGGGCTAATGCCACTTCTTTGCTACTGTGAATCACTAAACCAAAGGTTCTTAACTGTTTTGGATGCATGGACTGAGGTAGATTCCCTAGTGCTCATTCATATCCAGGTCCTTCTTCTCAAACACATGAAAGGAAAAATTAACTTCCCAGCCCCAGATGGGGCCTTGTGACATGGATCTGGCCTAGAACATAGCTCACTTCTGGGTTAAAGCATTTAAAAGCCAGTGGGCTACCTCTATGCTCTGTCTCCTTTTAATAGTAGCCATGGAAGCCTTCTGTTGAGATGGCGGCACCACAGATCAACGCATCCTTGGATCTCTGAGATACTACATGGAAGAGAGCCACCCAATGCTCGGCAGACTCAGCATGGCCAAGAACAGACGCGGTTGTTTTCAGGCACTGAGATTTCAGGACTTATTTATGCAGCTCCTCCTGTGTAACACGAGGATTATCTCCTTTTGAGGAATCTGGGCAGAAAGGGAAAGGCACTTTCCAAATTCAAAGAGCTACAAAGCGGTAGAGCAGCAGTCAAACCCAGACAGTGTGGCAAAGGGCTCTAATGGGGGTGGGGGGGCAGGGGGGGAGTGAGGAGTTGTTGGATTGTATCTAACTCAAACCAGGTTCAAGGTACAGGGCAGAGGTCAGAGAAGGCTTTCCAAGGACATCCACCCAAGCCGAGCATTGAAGGAGATGAGAAGGGGCTGAGGGGAGAGAAGAGATACAAAAGAGGGATCAGCAGGTACAAATGCCCAGTTGTTGTCAGCTGCCCATTGAGTCAGCTCTGACTCATGGCAACCCCGTGTGTGCTGAGTAGAACCACTCCATAGAGTTTTCAAGGCTGTGACCTTTCAGAAGCAGATTGCCAGGCTTGTCTTCTGAGGCACCTGTGGGTGAGTTCAAACCACCCACAGGAGAAATCAAATGCAGAGCTGGGAATCATTTAGCATGGCTGGAATCTCAGGTATAGATGTGGTATAGGGGCTGCAGAGGCAGAGAAAGGAGCACAAGGGGTGGGGGGCAGGGGGCAGGGACTAGAGGCTTTTCCATGAGCTTGCCTACCCCACCTGCAAGTAAAACAGCCCTGGGAGAGGCAGGCTGCCGAAGAAGGGGCCTTCCAGAAACACGCTGGCTCCTCCTGCCCCTGTGCCATTGGCCCCTCTATGATCTCCACACTAGCCATGCAATTCTGGCATTTCCTCTCTAGTCCAACCATCACCTCACATGAGTCCAAGCATCCCATGTCTGGGAGGGCAGGCTCCTGGCATGCACTCCCACTGCTGGGCTTTGACTTTCACAGACATGCCCACCTAAGGCTAGCTGGACTCAGGGCTCTGCCCAGGACAGCTATCTCCACAGTGAGAACAGCAGAGGCTCTTCGATCTCTAGCCATCGGTGTCCTTGTACAGAGATGAAAGATGGGCCCAGAGGGGGGAAGCAACTTACCTAAAGCCACACAGCAAATCTATGGTCCAGCTTTGGGACTAAAATGTAGACTGGACACCAAGAATGCCGTTCTTTCCTTTACTACTCTGCTTCTTGGGATCCCAGGGTCCTTGGAATTTCTACAAGCAGTTGTTTTGCCAGAAACTGGCCTTTCTCTGAATTGGCAGCCATGCCCGACGGTACACCTTCAGCCAACTGGGCACCAGTTCTACAGTTTTTATGCGTGGATGAGGGGAAAGATGACCCAGGGTTTGAGCAGGAGAAGCTAAGCTTGGGCCCCTCTGTGGGTTCTGATGGAGACCCTAGCCCTCTGCTCACCCCCAGGAGCCTGAAAGACATCCTGGGGTATGTCCCAGGAAGAGCTTTACCCTTTCAGCCCCTCCAGGCCAGTGAGAC
>NW_004443984.1:12374022-12375295 GCF_000243295.1 Trichechus manatus latirostris
GTGTTAGGAGGGAAGGAGAAGCAGGGAGGAGGGGAGAAGCCTCAGGGAGCTCCAAAAGAGAAGTTCTCAAACATGAACAGAGGCATGGAGTTCAGTCAAGCCAAAAGGTCGAGAATGTTTTGAGAAAGAGTCTTTAACAAAGTTGGAAGAATCAGGATAAGGACTGAAGTAGCTGTTAGATTCAGCTGTAGGAGGTCACAGGTGACCTGGACAAGGGACTGTCACCTTTGGATGGTACATCCTTGGTCCAGGCCAGCCATGGTTTCCTTTCTGATGTCACTGCTGGTCTGCCTGAGCTTTCAGTGCCAACTAGCCTCAAGCTGGCTGGACCTCCTGGCCTTGCTCCTCTCTGTTCCTTTTTCTCTAGAAACTTCCATCTCCCCAGCCCCAAAACCAAAACCAAATCCACTGCTGTCAAGTCCATCCCGACTCATGATGGCCCATATGTTACAGAGTAGAACTGCTCCATAGGGTTTTCTTGGCTGCAATCTTTACGGAAGCAGATAACCAGGCCATTCTTCAGCAGTGCCGCTGGGTGCGTTCAAACCAGCAACTTGTCGGTTAGAAGCTGAGAGAGAACCACTTGTGCCACCCAGGGACCCTTCCCAGCCCCAGTACTCAGTTAATGAGCTTCTTGGCCACTCTCATCCCAACAACCAACTCTCTTTCCCCATTTCCAGGCAGAGATAACTCGGGCCCCCGAAGCCAATCAGCAGGGGGACAGAAGCATCTCCAGCCTCCTTCTCCAGGGCTTTAGTTCCTGCCTCCACCAGATCGACCCCTGGGCTCTGGACTTCCTGCCTGCTATTAGCCCCAGGTCTGTATTTTGCTGGGTGAACTTGGGCCAATCCTACCCCAACTAGCCTCAGTTTTCCCACCTATATTTTGAGGGAGTCAGACTCAATCCTACTCTGATTCTGCAAGTCCTCTCAGTGTGGAGGGGAAGGTTCTGGGAGGCTGAGCCAGGAGGACCACCGTTCTGGAACTTTTGAGAGGAAGCATTTCCCCAGAACCTTCAGGACTCTCTCTCATCACCCCCAGCTCCAGTGCCCCTCACATATGACTCAGGCAAATGATGGCAGAGGGGGCAGCTGAGCCTGACTTGGCAGATGCATCCATCTGGGTGAGAGGGATGTGTTACCAGAGATGGGGCAAAGATGCTGGTGGTAGAGCTTCAAAGGAGACAGCCCTCAGTCCTCTCCCACCTGCTCCAGGGATCGGCACCTGTCCTGCAGCTCAGAGCCCACACCCTCAGCTGCTTCTATAGCAAGAG
>NW_004443984.1:12376576-12397929 GCF_000243295.1 Trichechus manatus latirostris
GCTCGAGAGGAGCGCATTCCAGATTCAAAACTGTTAGACTCCAAAGCATAATACAAAAACCCAAATACATATACAGACACATATAAAATATGTGTGTGTGTCCATAGTTTAGCTATCAGCCATTCCTTTATTTGGCTATTTCAGGATTTTTTTTCACAATTGCCATCACGCTGATTCTGACTCATGGTGACCTCACGTGCATCAGAGTAGAACTGTGCTCCAGAGGGTTTTCAGTGGTTGATTTTTTAGAAGTAGATCACCAGGCCTTTCTTCCAAGAAGCCTCTGGATGGACTTGAACCTCCAACCTTTTGGTTAGCGGCCAAGCATGTTAATCATCTGCACCACCAGAAACAGGCAGCATTTGTTAGGACTTGCTCTAGGCTAAGAAAGTGCTTCCCGAACATTCTCACTTAGTTGTCATTACTCATGTCCTCTCATTTCACAGAAGAGGGACCAGAGTGGCCAGCCAACCTGCCTAAACTCATATAGCAAGGCGTGGTGAGCTGCAGCGAGAGCCCCAGGGCCCTGACTCCCAGCTCACTGCTCTCTCAACTTCAGAGGGGAGCTGGCAGCTGGGAGTTCCTTGAACCAGAAAAGCTCCGCTTCTCCTAAACACATGGAACAAGTCTCTAATCCTTGTTATTCATGTAAATAATCTTCCAGCAAAGAAAGCAAGCTCCTGCCTTCCCAAGGGGCCCTGGGGGCTTACGTCTACAGGGTCCGAGCAGCAAGGACAATAACCAATTGACTCTTATTAAGACTCCAGGAACGCTGGTGTGATTGCTGCTTTGAGAAGTGTGCTGCTGTGAGCGGGGTCAACCGCATTAGGAAAATGTAATTAGACTAATAAATTCTGGGCAATCCTTTTTTTTTTTTCTCTTTGCTCTAAGGAGGAGCCACTCCAAGAGCTCATTACCCACACGGAGGCCCCACTGTGGGCTCTGCTGCAAAGGAGGACCGATTCTTAGACTGCCTGAGGCTAACTGGAGACAGGCCCTCTTGGTTCCAGTGGTCAGGCAGCAGGTGGGACTTACTGGCCAAATGTCAGAGGGTCTGGAGAGCAGGGGACCCGTGTCACCACTCCTGCTAAACACCATTGCTGTCCTCCACCCCAGAGAGAGGCCACCTCCGCCTCCTCCCACCCCATCGGCCCCCCTTCGCTCTTGTCATGCAAGATCCTGCATGAACTACTTCTTTGCTGGGTCTGTGTGTCAGAGCCAGGGACTGCCCTAAACCAGTCAATTCTGACTCACTGCAACCCCATGTGGGTCAGAGTAGAACTGTGCTCCAAGGGTTGTTTTTTATTTTTATTTTTATTTTTTTTAGGTTGAACAAATGTCATATCAATTTTTATAGAACTTGAGAGCAAATCAATCTCAAAACTGAAATTTTTAAATATATATATTCACAACCAAAACCCATGTGAAAAACTGATCTAACAAGGTGATAGTGACTTCTGCAATAGTTTATACATTTCTGCAGAGAGTGATACTTCTAATAACGTATTCATTCACCCATCCGTAGGGTCTTCAATGACTGATTTTTCGGAAGAAGATAGCCACGACTTTCTTCTGAGGCACCTCTTGGTGAACTCAAATCTCTAACCTTTCTGTTAGCAGCCTCCCTTCAACTTCTGCTCTCCCCAAAATAGTAAGTGGGATCAGAGATTTATCAGAGGCCCTGTGTGGGGCTTCCAGATCCTGAAAGACCCACTGCTGAAAGTTGGGAAGGGGACAGACTTTAGTACAGGGGTAATCTGATTCAGCGAGCCCTGGTGGTGCAGTGGATAAGTGATACGGCTGCTAACCAAAAGATCAGCAGTACAAATCCACCAGCCGCTCCTTGGAAACCCTATGGGGCAGTTCTACTCTGTCCTCCAGGGTGGCTATGGGCCAGAATCGACTCGACGGCAACGGGTTTTTTTTTTTTTTGGCCAGATACCATGCTAGGCGTTTTACATGTACTGACCCATTTCATTCTCACAACTGCTTTGTCAGGTAGGTAATACACCTCCACTTTACAGATGGGGAAACTGAGGCTTCAGAGAGGTTAAGTGACGTGTTTACCAAGGTCACAAAGGTAGGAAGCAGCCGAGCTGGGATTTCAGCCCAGGTCCAGGAAGACAGCTGTGCCTCTCTGCACTAAGCCGGCAAGTCTAGTCCAGTGTCCAGCTTGACCTCTATCTCCAGGCCTCAGCTCTCCCACCTGTTAAAAAGGGGAAATACTGGTCCCCAACACATTGCTGGGTTGTCTGAAAAGCAAGGAAGAGGGTAAGATGATCTGAGACTTAGAAACGGGGACCATGGCAGAACAAGGACTCCCCCTTGCTACTCTGGCCGGAGCTGCAGGAAACGAGCCGGGACCCCAGTACCTCGGTGTCCTTCCATCCAGCAAGCAAGGCTAGCTGCAGTAGAGTATCACGGGGCATGGGCCTCAGCTGGAACACTTCTAGTAACTCATAACAGCCCAAGGCCGTCTCTTCCAACTTTAGGCACCTCTAGCTGCTAGAAAGGTGCCCTGGTGGCACAGTGGTTAAAGTGCTCAGCTGCTAACAAAAAGGTCAGCAGTTCAAACTCACCATCAACTGTGCAGGAAAAAAGATGTGGCAGTCAGCTTCCTTAAAGGTTGACAGCCTTGGAAACCCTATGGGGGCAGTTTTACTCTATCCTATAGGATCGCTAGAGGGTGGCTATGAGTCAGAATCAACTTGACGGCAATAGGTTTGGTTTTGGTTAGCTGCTAGAAGGAGGCCCTGGGTGGTGCACATGATTAACTCACTTGGCTGCTAACCAAAAGGTTAGAAGTTTGAGTCCACCCAGAGGCTCCTTGGAAGAAAGGCCTAGCAATCTGCTTCCAAAAGATAAGCCATTGAAAACCCGAAGGAGCACAGTTCTGTTCTGACACACATGGGGTCTCCATGAGTCAACGTCAACTCAACAGCAACTGGTTAGCTGCTAGAAGCTTCAGAGCCAAAAATCCATCTCCCTGTCAATTCCTCCCATAGTCCCAGTGGGGTTTCTTGGGGGTAACATAGGACAAATCTCATCTTCCTTCCCCGATAACAGTTACTCCGCACCCTCCCTTCCCCTCCCAGCCACCCCCGCCTGAGTCTTCTCTATTCTGGGCCAAATATTTCAGATGCTTATAGGATGGAAAGAGTAACGATGAAGATAAAGATAATATCAGTGACTAACGTTTAATGAACACGTAACAGGCTTTATTTTATATCAGGAGTCAGCAAACTATGGCCCCTAGGTCAAATCCCGCTTGCTGCCTGCTTTTGTACAGCCCAGGTGGAAAAAATGGTTTTTACATTTTTAAATGATTAGGGTGGAAATCAGAAAATGAAGACTATTTCATGATATGTGAGAAGTATATGAAATTCAAATTCCAGTGTCCATAAATAAACTTTATTGGAAAACAGCCATACCTATTCAGTGACATATTGCCTAAGGGTGCTTTTGAATTACAAAGTCAGAGTTGAGTAGCTGACAAAGACCATATGGCCCACAGAGCCTAAAATGTTTACTATGTGGCCCTTTACAGGAAAAGATTGCCAATTCCTATTCTAAATGCTTTACATGATCATCTCAGTTCTTACAATAACCTATGAGGAGGTTATTACTAGAATCTTCACTTTATAGACAAGGAAGTAGATGCACAGAGATGTTAAGTAAAAAGTCCCACAGCTTCACAGTGGTGAAGCCAGGATTTGAACCCAGGCAATTTGACTCCAATGTCTGTGTCTTACCCATTCCCCTATTTTTCCTGGTCTGAACCCATCTCCCAACCCTGCCTATAGTCCATCTTGACTTCTCTGTGCATGGTGGGAATGATCAGAGGACCTAGTCAGCTCATTGTCCACTATGACCCCTAGATCCTTTTCCAACCCTACTGGCTCTTTTAGGTCTTTCTCAAGCCAACCCTTAAAAGAGCCGATAAATCCACTGCTCCCTGGATACTAAAGAAATTGATCTGCAAGCACCCTCCAGATCAGAGATTGGGGTAGCAGCTACTGAGTTCGATCTAGCCAGGGGTCCCTAAAAATTTACAAGAAAACCTTGCACACGGGCTGCTCGCTGGCTTCAAATAAACCTGCCCCACCCCACCATCTCAAAGAGGTGGAAAGTAGAGATTCCTGGGATTGCTGCCCAGGTTATAAAAATCTCAAGGCCACCCTCCCCACTTATCTCTGAATATGCAAGGAGGGAGAAAAGGTAGCATGCTCTGTTGCCATAGAAACTAGGCTAGGCTAAATCTGCAGCAAGAAGGCTTAGAGATAGACGTTAGAAGATGTAAGTAATCCGGAGTGGTATGGGCACAGGGATTTTTAATCTGTGATTAAACTTTCTCAAAGAAGCTTCGGCCCCATTTATTAACTCTGAGCTTAGATGCACGTTATAAACTACAGACCTCATCGATAAATACAAATCAATATAACTAGAAGGTAAATATCTGATTTTTATGTATATGCATATTAGATGTGACTGTATTGCATCTGGCTGGAAGAAACCCATATAAACCAGCCCAAGGATTGCAAGCTGGTGACCCAAAGGCCAACTTCAGCCCGTGGAGATGTTTTCAAGGATCTATATACAGTCTTTTTTAAAATTTAGAATAAGTTGCTAACATTTAAAATTTGGAATATTTCATCCCACAGTTTTCTTGAAAAGAATCCAAAGATCTGGTGACAGCAGCCCTACACAGCAGCAACGGGCTGGCCCTGAGCAAGGCTGTGCCACTGCCTCCCACATCCCCACTACATGCTCTTCTCTCCCACATCACCTATTCCTGGAGGGTCCCCTATGCACTAGTGTTTGTGGCACTCTTCCCTGAGTACCATCGCCCCCATTTGACTGGTGGAAAAGCTGAGGATCATGGAGGAAGAACTTCTTGCCTAAGATGGCTGAATTCATGCCAGAGCTGGTCTCCCAACGTCCAGGGCAGGACTTGGCTCAGACCTTCTGGAAGGAGAGTCTAAAGGCTGGTTAATATCTGTCAGCTACAAACGTGTCTAAGGTGAAAATTAGATTTTTCTGCTGACTCTATTTTTGCCAGCTTTGTTCCAGCTCTTTGTGGAAGGAAGGGAGGAGGAGATAAAGCTCTGCAGGGACAAGAAGAAAGTCTCCTCGGACCCTCTCCAAGCCTCCTGCACTCCCCCACCCCTGTCTACTCACAGCTGTGCTCAATGCTATCTAGGAATATCTGAGAAGGAATGATGAGGAAAAAGAATTGGGGGCAATAGCCCAGGGAGGTGGGGCAGGAGGATGCCCCCAGACTTCACAGCTGATGATCCTGCAACACAGAAGAGTGAGTCTCAGCCAGGAATGGGTTCAAATCCCTTCTCTGCTACTTCCTCACTGTGTGACCTTAGCCAAGTCACTTAACCTCTCTGAGCCCCTGGGTCATCCTCTGTGTAGCAGGGGTAACAGCAGCATATATCTGATGCGGTTGCTGTGAAGGTTAGATGAGGCTACAACAAAGCACTTCGGAGTGTCAGGCACATAGTAGGTGGTCAACAAAAGCAGTGTATTACTTCTAGAACTCTGCTGCCACCCATCGTTGCTCCATCCCAGCCAGACACAAGTTCAAACTCCTCAAGCTGGTGGTCAATTATGCCTTCAGCCTGCAGCTCCAGCCTCACCTCCCCCTTCCCACTCGTGAGCCATCAGCTGGCCTCCTCACTCCTATTCAGCCCACAGACTCGTCCCAGCATCATAGCTCCAGTCTCAGTGACTTCGCCTATGCAGCGAGCATTGCCCAGAACACCATCTCCATGCCACCCGCTCCTGTTCAAAGAGAAGCCAGACCCATCATTTCTATAACCTGCCCCAAACCCGAGTACACGCTCCACTCTGAACTGAGGTCATTCATTGCCTCGGAGGACTTTGGTCCTGGGCTATAGCATTCTGTATGTTGGTCCCCTCTGTCTTCCAGGTGCTGAAAGTCCAAAACACAGTTCGCACGGCTTTGAAACACCCCTTTAGGAGACACTACGTGTTTTGTAGCCACTGTGGACGCATTTCTTCTTCTTTTGATGTCAGCACCTCCAAATTCCTTTCCAGGAGTGATCCTCCCCACTGAGACTCAGCCTTGGCAGCACTGTTGATCACAGGGCCCCAAGCCCCACCATGACCAAAGCCCTGCCAGGGTTTGGAATCCGAGTCCAAGAAGATCTGTAAAAGCTGGCTGGGGGCCACCCATTCTGGCAGGGTCCTGAAGGCTTGGAGCAGATCTTGCTACCAAGACCCCCAGAGCTACCATTTTCCTGTCCTTTCCAACCCATCCCCTTCGCCAGACTTCAGATTCCAAGAGCTTCCTTCTGATCAATTCCTTTTCTGCTGAAGTTGGTGAGAGTCAATTTCTGTTGCTTGCAAAAAAAGAGCCCCGATTCCAAACCCCACATAACATACACTCACAATCGCACCCCAGAACTGAACCCACGGGCACTCGATCCCATCTGAGGGACGTGTGGTCACCAGTTCTGCATAGCCAGAGAGGCTGTGGCCACATGCTTTCAGGAAGAGCCAGTCTGCCAACTGCTAAAGTGAATGCAGCTCAATTCCTCCCATGTCAGCAGTTACGGAATCTAAGTGGGCCGAGAAGCCACACAAGAATGTTGCCTTTTGTCTGAAACAAATGCATAAAGGTAGCAATGAACTGTAATTGAGCAGATTACATATAAAGCAGTATTTTTGCAGATACCAAAAATAAAAATTGAGTTCCTAAGTAGGATAAACACAGCATACACAATTCTTTATTCAATACCCACAGAGCAGAGGACTTATTACGTGCGAGACACTGACCGACAGGTTGGCCCAGTGGGCGCAAAAGAGTAGTACCTGAGGACCATGGGCACAGAGGAAGTCTAACCTCCCATGGAGGATGCAGAGAAGGCCTTGGCCAAGAAGGAAGGATGCAGAGAGGCAGCCAGACGAGGTCATGCGGAGGCAAGAGGAGGGATTTCTAAGAAGAAGCTCCTTAAAAAACCAAACCAAACCAGATGCTGTTGAGCAGACTCTGACTCATGGCAACCCCATCTGTGTCACAGTAGAATGACTCCATAGGGATTTCAATGGCTGATCGTTCAGAAACAGATTGCCAGGCCTTTCTTCCAAGGCACCTCTGTGTGAACTCAAACCACCAACCTTTGGTTAGCAGCCAAGCACTTAACCATTTATGCCACCCAGGGACTCCTACAGGTTCCTCAGAAGCACCTTGGCCCAAGATGCCAGCACCATCCCTCCCCCATACACTGCACCAAGCCCACCCTGGTCCCCCTGCTTCAGCCTCACCTCCTACAACTTCCTCAACACAGTGGAAATCAGATCACACGACCCCTGCACTCAAACTGCTCTTACCACTTTGACGTCACCTCCAGCCATCCTTCTTGCTGGTCCTCAAGCATGCCCTGCACAGTCCCACCACAGGGCCTTTGCACATGCTGTTTCTACTGCCTGGAATCTCTTCCTCACGATGCTCTCATGGCTTGCCTCTCACTCCTCTCAGGCCTCTGTTTAACCTGCCCCGACCACTCTTGCTAAAGTCACCCCCTCCCATTACTCTGCACCCCCTTACCTTTCATTTTTCTTTGTAGCACCCCAACTCTGAAACTGCATTATTTGTCTGCATGTTGTTTGTCTCCCCCAACTAGAATGGAAGCTCCGTGGGAATGGGAACTTTATCTGGTATGTTCAGGGCTGAATCCCCAGCACCTAGAACAATGCTTGGCACATAATTATCAGTTGCCATAGAGTCGACTGCAACTCATGGTGATCCCATGCATGTCAGAGTAGAACTGTGCACCACAGAATTTTTCAGGGGCTGATGTTTCAGAAGTAGATCACCGGGTCCTTCTTCCAAGACACTTCTGAGTGGATCTGAACCTCCAACTTTTAGGTTAGTACCTTTTGCGACTCCTAGGGACTCTCAGCACACAATAGGTACCCTTAAAGGATGACTGAATGAATGAATGAACAAATGAACTCCACAAAGAAAAAACACTGTGCATTCCAAGAATGCTGACTTTCTGAACAATCAGTGAGGCAAGGTGGTTAAAAGCTTGACCTTTGGAGCCTGGCTGCCTGGGTTCAAATCCCAGCTTTTCACAATCTGGCTCCCTGTCTTCAGGTAAGCGTCGCCTCTCTGGGCTCAGGTTCCTCATCTGTAAAATGGGGATAATAACAGCCCCTACCACAGTGGGCTGCTAGGAGGATTAAATGCATTAACACATGCAGGCTGATGAGGATGGGCCCTGGCCTGCCACTAGCGCCCACGGGCACGACGTTTGTTTTTATTCTTGCTATTCTACAGCGAACTATAGGCCAGTGGTAGAAACATCAGGAGTCTTCTTTAACGGAACCCCGAGCAGAAGGGGCATGAGACAGAGAGAACATGTGACACAGGTGGAGGAGACCCAGGTTCAAGCCAGACCATACCGTGCAATTTCAAATGCACAACTTCTCTGACCCAAGTCCCCTCGCCCAAATAATTCAGGGCCAAGCACCAATCCCAGGCTCAGGGGGCTGCCATGAGGCTCCAAACTGGACCAGGGATATGAACACAACTTTGGGGGAACAGGGGGGAAGGATCACTCACACCCATGAGTCATTATTACATTTGCAGAGTGGCCACAAAGTCACGCTGACACCAAGTTCGAGAACCCAGAGTTCAGAGGTGACGCCCCCACACATGCCACCCAGCTCCAGGCTCTCTTTGGAGACACCGGCAATGATTTCTAAGCCTCAATTAAAAAGGCAGGGAGTGTCACCACTTCATACGTTTCTGTCACAATATCACCCAAGAGCTGAGAGTTATACAGGGGAAATTACAGTAATTATTCCTCGAAGGGTTGGCTGTGTGAACTTTGGCTGATCTGTAACCTGAGGTGAGATTTAACTCCCTGGGAGTTGGGGGAGGTCTCCAGGGGAACCTCCGCCTCACATCAGGAACCCAGGGAAACAAGGCCAAGGTCAGAGTTAATAGACTCGCAACTCTGGCTGAGCAAGCTGGCAGGGAAGCCTAGTGGTTAAAAACACAGCTATCAGGTAAGACCAGCTTGCTGTGCCCTCCCTGTACCTCCCGTGAGCAAGATGCTGTCCTCAGAGACCTTACGTTTCAGTGGAGTAGAGAAGATCATGGACCAGTCAACAAACAAACAAGACACTTATACGTTTATAGCTGAATTAGACATGAGGGCTTGGTGGTTCAGTGGTACAGTTCTCGCCTTCCTGGAAAGAGACCTAGATACGATTCCCGGCCAATGCCCCTCATGTGCAGCCACCACCTGTCTGTCCATGGAGAGTTTCGTGTTGCTGTGATGCTGAACAAGTTTCAGCAGAGCTTCTAGACTAGGATGGACTAGGAAGAAAGGCCTGGAGATCTACTTCCAAAAATCAACCAATGAAAACCCTTTGAATTACAATGGTTCGATCTGCAATCAATCATGGGGATAGCACAGGACTGGGAAGTGTTTTGTTCCATTGTGCATGAGGTCGCCATGAGTCAGGAGCTAACTCCACAGCAGCTAACAAGGAATTATATATGCCATGGAGGAATTAAGCAGGATAATAGCCCTGTGACAGGGCCAGGGCTCAGGGCAGACCCCACTGAAGAGGCGAGATCTGAGTTGAAACCTAAAGGTGATGAGGACAGGCTTGGGTACATAAACTCACTTTCTTGGGTCTCAGTGTCCTTGTCTGTCAAGTGGGTATAATTATCATGCCTACTGCATAAAGTTAAGGAGCCCTGATGGCGCAGCGGTTAAGCATTCAGCTGCTAACTCAAAGGTCAGCAGTTAGACTCCGCCAGTTGCTCTGCGGGAGAAAGATGTGGCAGTCTGCATCCGTAAAGATTACAGCCTTGGAAACCCTATGGGACAGTTTTACTTTGCACTGTAGGGTTGCTATGAGTCAGGATTGACTCGACCGGCAACGGGTTTGGGTTTGGTTTGACTGCATAAGGTTATTGTGAGGGCTTGATGAGTTAACATATACAAAGCACTTAGCACAGGATCTGGTGGATAGTTAGCACTCAAGCAGTGGTTGTGGTTTGGAGGTGATGGGGATAGCAGGGGGGGAGGGTCAAAACTGCTGGCCAGCTAGTTGATTCCGACTCATAATGACCCTGTAGAACTGCCCACAGGGTCTCCCAGGCTGTATCTTTACAGGAGCAGACTGCCACATCTTTCTCCCATGAGAGGCTTGTGGGGTCGAACCTCCAACTTTTCGGTTAGCTGCCCAGGGCTTAACCACCGGGGCTCCTAGCTGCCTCACAAAGTTAACTTCAACAATGCTGGAGCCCCTCCGCCATGCCACGCACTTTCCTAGGCACCGGGACACTGCAGGAACTAAAGCAGATACGAGTCCCTGCCCTGGTGGAGTTTGCACTCTAGCGCACATGACAGCCATCTTCCCCCAGGACCGTGCCCACGGTGATCAGGGCCAGACGGGGCCACACATTCATGCCCTCTGCAGAGCCAGGGTGGGCTCACTGTTTGACTCACTGCTCCTTTTTGCAGAAGGAAGCACCTAGCTCCTCCACGCAGCCCCACCTCACCACTGACTCTGAATCCCAACAGCACCTCTTTACCTTCCCTCTGGCTGAAGTCCCGCAACTGCTGCCCAGTTGCCCAGAGACTTGTGCGTTCCTGGTCCCTGCATCAGGATCTCAGCTGTGATCCCCTGCGGAGCTTGGGACAACATACAGATGCCCAGGCCCCACCTGGGTGACTGCTTCTGCAGGTGTGAGGAAGGCCAGGACTCATTTAGACCCAGTTATTCTGATGCTTAGAAACCACAGACAAACCCACTTGTCCATCACACTCAACTACAAGCTCGCTCACAGCAGAAATCACACCCCTCCACCCCAGGCGCCCAGTACCTAGCAACAGGGCCTGGCACGCAGCAGGTACTCAGCTGAACGTCAGCACTCATCAGAGGGGGTGGAAAAATATTAAACCAGATTAAAGCCCACTCCTGTCTGCCTCCCCCACCCCCACAAGGCTGCCAGTGGTCCATTGTGCTGCCACCAAGCAAGATACAATTCGTGCTCTTCTCTGTACCTGGAATTAAATAGAAGTTAGGGGAGGAACACACAACTTAGGGATAGAAACGCCTGTTCTGAGCCTCAGTTTCCTCATCCCTAGTACGGGAACACTGAACTCCATCCTGCCTAAGGTTTGTAGGATTTAGATTCTCAGAGGTGACAGCCCCTCAGAGACCATCCGGTTCAACCCCTCACACCTGAGAAGTGTCCCCTCTGTCCCATCTGAACAACAGCCATCAGCACTTCCTTGAATACGCCCAGCAAGGGGATGCTCACCACCTCCCTAGAAAAGCCATCACACAGTTAGGCAGCTGGTCTAATTGCTAGAAAGTTCTCACTTCTGAAGTCAACAGTTGACCTATGTGTAACTTATCCATTTGGCCCTTTAACTACAGGAATAAAGCAGTTCCTGTTTCCCTGACTGAAGAGGCGGTCACAGGAAACCTGCTGATGGACATGGAAAGATGGCCTCATGAGGCAGGCTCCATGGGCACTGACCTGGGTTCAAAGCCCAGCATCACCACTCACAGTGGTGCGACCCTGGGGAAGTGTCCCCTCCAAGGTTGAGCTTCCTTGTCTGTAAAATGGGAGAAATGACAAGAGACGAGTTGATGCATTTGAATTGTGGTGTTGGCAAAGAATACCGAAGAAGAGAAAACAATATTTCCAGAAGAACAAACAAATCAGTCTCAAAAGAGATACAACCAGAATACTCCTTAGAAGCAAAGATGGTGAAACTTCAGTTCGCTTATTTTGGACACTGCCATGGATTGAATTATGTCTCCCCAAAAAATGTGTGTATCACTTTGGCTGGGCTATGATTCCTGGTATTGTGCGATTTTCCTATGTGTTGTAAATCCTGCCTCTATGATGTTAATGAGGGAGGATGGGCAGCAGTCGTATTAGTAAGGCAGGACTCAATCTGCAAGATTGGATTGTGTCTTGAGGCAATCTCTTGAGATATAAAAGAGAGAAGTGAGCAGAGAGACAGGGGGACCTCATACCACCAAGAAAGCAGTGCCAGGAGCAAAGCGCATCCTTTGGACCCGAGGTTCCTGCGCGGAGAAGATCCTAGTCCGGGGAAAGATTGATGAGAAGGCCGACAGAGAGAGAAAGCCTTCCCACGGAGCTGATGCCCAGAATTGGGACTTTTAGCCTACTTTACTGTGAGGAAATAAACTTCTCTTTGTTAAAGCCATCCACGTGTGGTATTTCTGTTGTAGCAGCACTAGGTGACTAGGACAGACACGTCATCAGGAAAGACCAATTGCTAGGAGAGGACATCACCTTTGGAGAAGTAGAGGGCCATCAGAAATGAGGGAAACCCTCAATGAAATGAATTGACACGATAGCTGAGACAATGGCCTCAAACACACCAGCGATGATGGAGAGAGCAGGACCAGGCAAGTTTAGTTATACATAAGGTCACCAGGAGTCGGAGCTGATGCAACAGCAACTACCAACAACGTTGCTATTATCATGGAAGGCTGTTGTGAGTATTGAATAAAATAAGGCATGCCAAATGCATAGCATAGTGTCAGAGGTGTGTTAAGAGCACCAGGAATTTCACTATATGGAGCACAGGCAGCAAGAGGACAGGGGCAGGAAGTAGGCAGATCGCAGGCCTTGGAAGTTCAGGTAGAAAGGGTGGATTTGTCCTTAGAACAGCACAGAGGTCCTCTCTCCACTTCTCTTGTGACAGGCTGGAGGAGCAGGTTGGTAGGACAAACCACAAACAAGTGACCATTTCCTAGAACAGACCAGCACTCAGCAGTCCTGGTGCCCAAGCACTCATGCCACCAACACTGCAGACCCAGTCCCTGCAAGGTGGCTTTTCCCAGGTGGATTTTGACATTGGGCATCTACCTGGCCCCTACCACCTGGACACGGGGCATAGGGTCAAGTGCCACCTTGGGCTGCTGGGCATGGGCACGGAGGGCAAGCAGAAAGGCCATGGCTCTCTCCACGGGAGGCTAAGTAGAGAGACGAGAAATGGAGATGATGCAGTCTATTAAGACATCAGTTTCTGCACGATCTCCACCAGGGAGCCAGGCAGGCGGGCAGGGTTGGAGGAAGAAGGACCTCGAGACGAGGGGAATTTTTTTAAAGACATATTCAGCTATTAAAACCCAGGGTCTCAGGCCACACGGGGCCTGCATACCAAGTGGAGCTGGGGGATCGTTGGCAGCAAATAGGCAAGACAGAGAGAAGGGGGCTGGACCAGTATACATGGGCAGGTTCTGTGGAGGGGGCCGAGGCAGAGTTCTGGACCCCCAGGCCATTGGACCCCAGGCCACCGGACCACAGCACCCCCAGGCGTACCCAGGGCTGGGACCTGCCTATCTAAGCCTTGTAAGGAAGCATCCCTTTGCTCTCAGGGAGAGACCAACACTCCTGTCCACACCTATCAGAGCCTTTGAGGACACAACATGCTAAGAGGAAAAACGGTCGCCATCAAGTCGACTCCATGTGTCAGAGGAGAACTGTGCTCCACAGGGTTTTCAATGGCAGATTTTTTGGAAGCAGATCGCCAGGCCTTTCTTCCAACGTGCCTCTAAGTGGACTCGAACCTCCAAACTTTTGGCTACCAGCCATGTGCTTAACCATTTGCACCACCCAGGGACTCCTGCTAAGAGGAAGGAAACTCCCAATTTTCAGCCTGACTTCAATACCAGCCCCCTAGCCTGGCCCCAGATTCTCATTCAACCAAGCTTTCCTGAGAGCCAACTATGTGCCAGGCACCAGGCTAAAGGGTATCTCATCCTCAGCCAATTAACATTTGGGGCCGACTATTTCTTTGTTAGGTCCCTGGGTGGTACAAACAGTTTACACCCAACTACTAACGTAAAGGAGCCCTGGTGGTACAGTGGCTTAGAGCTCGGCTGCTAAACAAAAGGTTGGCAGTTCGAATCCAGCAGTTGCTCCTTGGAAACCCTATTAGGCAGTTCTACTCTGTCCTATAGGGTTGCTATGAGTCAGAATCAACTCAGTGGCAATGGGTTTGGTTTCGTTTTTTGTTTTGTTTTTTTTTTTTCACTAACCTAAAGGTTGGCAGTTCAAACCCACCAGCAAGGCCATGGAAGAAAGGCCTGGTGATCTGTTTCCACAGATTACAGCATAGAATCTAAGCTCTGTGGTCCGGCATCCAAGGCTATATGACTCAGCTCCTCCATGTCGCTGCTCACCATCCCCCACCCACAGTTTACACCCCAGCAACAGCAAATTACAGGTCTTTCCTGACTCAGGGGATGCTCTGGCCTCCTGGCCTTTGCCTGGCCCATCCTTCTTTCAACCTCCTTCTCTGCCTGGTTTCTATTTGAGTTTAAAGAGTCCACATGATGTAACCTCCTCCAGGAAGCCTTCCCTGCTTACCCCTCATCCCCAGGTTGGTAGCACACTGTCTGTGCTCCCACGGCCCCCATATCTAACACCATCATAGCACAGACATAAGCATTTTGAGGGCGGGACCATGCCCTGGTCGCCTGCATGCCCGGTACAGTCTTTGCCCTCAGCAAACTTGCGACAGAACGAGTGTTCTCAGTTTCCTGCTGAAAGGGTCCCCATTCTTTCCTTTGGCTGAGAAGGGAAATCTAGAGTTGAATATGACACTATTAAACTACAAAGCCTATGTGGACAGAGTACCACATCTCAGGGAAAGACAGAGGAACGTTCCGGAAGGAGGAGCACAGGTCCACACCCAAGGCCAGCCCCCTGGGCCAGGACCTGGACTATACCTGCCCACCAAGGGGTGGAGCCAACCAGAGGGGTCTGCACCCATTGATGGCCGGGCTTCCACGAGCTCTGCCTCCAGCTTCCCGAGTCCCCCTCTGTTCAACTCAGCAGGCCTTTGTGTCTATCCTTTGCTATTTTGGCTGGGGCACATTATCAAAATGAACGATTATCATGATAGAAAGCACTAGATCAATTGTTTTCTTTCATTTAGCCCTCATGACAACCCTGTGAGATTACCATCCCCATTTAGCCTCAGAAAACTGAGGCTCAGGCTGACCAGCCTAAGCTTGTCATCTGGTAAAGCGCAGTACTCCATCTCCAACCCAGGTTTCCTGAGGGCAGAAACCCCCTCTCTCTCCCACCCTATGCCCTCCCCCACAGGGGGAGGAGCACCAGGGAGCACCCACACAAGAGCAAAGGGTCTAGCTAATGACCTATTCAGACCAGCCCAGGAGCAGCACTGACAAAGCCCCCATCTTTAGAAATGTTGAAACCCAGGCAGAAATGAAACCATCCATAAGGTGGGAGCACATCCCAAGGCAAAAACCCCACTGTCCAGACCCTACAGTGTCGGGGACCCACAGGTACCAAGGCTTCTCCCTGATGCCCCCATCGCAGGCCCTGTCAGCCCTTCATAGGAGCGTGGGGCAGTGGAGGTTAACTGGCAGAATTTTAGCCTTCCAGGAGGGAGACCCGTGTTCATTTCCTGGCCAATGCACCTCATGCGCAGACACCACCTGTCTGTCAGTGGAGGCTTGCGTGTTGCTAGGATGCTGGACAGGTCTCAACGGAGCTTCCAGACTAAGACAGACTAGGAAGAAAGGCCTGGTGATCCACTTCTGAAAAGCAGCCAATGAAAACCCTATGGATCACAATGGTTCGATTAGCAATCCATCATGGGGATAGAGCAGAACCAAGCAGTGTCTCCTTCCACTGCGCATGGGGTCACCATGAGTCAGGGTGACTCAATGGCAGCTGACAACAATAATAATCAACAATAACAATGCCAAAACCCAAACCAAGCCCATTGCTGTGGAGTCGATTCCAACTCATAGTGATCCTATAGGACAGCGTAGAACTCTCCCATAGGGTTTCCAAGGCTATAATCTTTACGGAAGCAGACTGCCATGTTTTTCTCCTGTGGAGTGACTGGTGGGTTCAAACTGCTGACCTTCTGGTTAGCAGCCAAGTGCTTTAACCACTGTGCCACCAGGGTTCCTATAACAACAACAGGGAAGGAAAACTCCAGAGACTCAGCTCACTCCAGCCTCCAAAACCTTCCCCTCCCCATAGGTCTCCATCCACCAACACATCAGCTAGAAACAGTGAGAAGTGCTGCTCCCCCCTCTTTTCTCCTAGCCTGACCCTAAAAGAGGAATAATGAATAAGAGACCTGCTCCTGGTCAGGGATTTCCCTCCCTCTTTCTCTCACACACAGAGGGGCAGATTAACCAATTGGCAAGGCAAGCACGGTGCGTGCCAGATCATCTGTAAGGAACAATTACACATTTTTTCACCACATCAAAGATTCTGCTTCTAGGTATGGTTGGCATCTGTCTCTCTCCCAACCCCACAGCACCTTCCTACAGAATCAAAGCCTCTTTCCAAATTTACATTGCCTGACAGGGGCAGATGACCTAGTAAGCAAGGTAAGCACGGGCTTACTTGTGCTTACTTCGTTATCTGTAGTGAACAATTTCACGTTTTTTCACCACATCCCATGTGAAATTGTTCGCTACAGACTAGGAAGTAAGCACAAGTAAGCCCGTGCTTACCTTGCTCACTGTCAGGATTCTAAATTTGAAAGGAGGCTTTGATTCTGTAGGAAGGTATTTTGGGGTTGGAAAAGAGACAGATGCCAGCCATACCTAGAAGCAGAATCTTTGATGTAGCGAAAAAGGTGAAATTGTTCGCTACAGATGATCTGGTAAGCAAGATAAACACCGTGCTTACCTTGCCTATTGGATAATCCACCCCGATCCTCCTTTAATTGTTGCCCAGACCCTACACAGCAGGCTTTATCCTCCCCACTGACACAGGAAAACTGAGTCTCCATGAGGTCAGGTGACCTGCCAGGTCGCAGCCAGGAGCAGAGCAGGGAGCTTCGTATGGGTCGATTCTCCCCTCCACAGCCGCCTTCAGCCCAAAGGATCAAGTCGTCCAGGGAACCACAGGCTTGGGAGACGCTGAGGGAGAAGATGTCCCCGTGGGCACCAGGCCAGAACAGGCTTAGCTATCCTGCAACTCCACTGCCAACGCCCACAGCTCCAATGAGCAGTTTCTATTGGCCATTGCAATTTCCCCTGCCAGCTGTGAGAGATCATTCAGCAATTTAAAACTAATTGCCATAGGCGTTATTTCCCATAGATATGCTGCTGATGCCTAGCAGAGAGAAAGGGACCCATGGCAAGATTTACCTGCATGGAGGAGAGCCAGAGCCGAAGGAAGACTGACCTTGTGTCTCCTGGCCACAGCTATGGGCTTTTCAACAGCTGACCTCTAAGGGTTAAAAAGTGTGGGCCTGTGAGCAGGTGGTTTTAAAGAGTCCAACAGGAGGGGTAGTTTAGGCTTAATGGGGAGGTTAGGGGGGGACAGGGAGTGACAGACAGTGGCTGTCCATCCTTTCCTGGTGGGACAGTGAAAACACTCCTGGCCTAGCACCAAACCCATTGCCAGTGAGTTGTCTCTGACTCAGGGCATCCCCATGTGTAAAAGGGCAGAACTGCTCCGTAGGGTTTTCTTGGCTATCATCTTTACAGAAGCAGATTGCCAGGCCTTTCTTCTGCAGCATCACTGGATGCATCTGAACCACTAATCTTCTGGTTAATAGCCAAGTTCAAGCCACCTGTGCCATCCAGGGACCTCAGCAGTCAGGAGACTGCTGTGAATTAGTTGTGGGACCTCAGAATTTCAGGGCTTGGACTCTGTGAACCACTCTCTCTGGGGTGGGGTGATCCATCTCTGCCCTAAGTCCTGGGGACTCAGTGATGTTTGACTCAAGACGATCCTTTCCAGCAAGGACCACCTCACCAGCTTTCCCCAGCCACCAGGAGTCCAAGTTTCCCCACATACACCTGTCCCCCACCCACCCACTCAAAGTGTGGTCTAACAGCACCTCAAGTAGGGTGAGAGTAAAAGGCTAGACTTCTAAAGCCATGGCCCCCCAAGAAGGCCAGAGCATCTGGGACCCAGGGGACCTGAGATGAGCCCCTCAGCCTCACAAACCTTCCTGTTTCCCAGATGGGGAGGGGCCCACCACTTGGCCTCCCTCCCCAGATGCTGGGAGGTTAAAATAAGTTCAGACTAGAGCAAAGGAATACATTAACAGCAGAAAAAGGCTGGACTCACATTCCCCAAAATCTTCCCTACTGGTGTTCCTTTGGGGATAGGCACTTGGTAATTACTTCTCCCATTTTAAAGATGAAGCTATAGAGGCCCAAGGAGCCCCTGGGTGGCACAAATGGTTTGCTCTTGGCTATTATCCTAAAGGTTGGTGGTTTGAACCTACACAGCAGTGCTGTGGAAGAAAGGCTTGGTGATCTGCTTCCATAAAGATTACAGCCAAGAAAAGCCTACGGAGTAGTTCCACTCTGTAACACATGGGGTTGCCGTGAGTTGGAATCAACTCGACGGTAACCAGTTTGGGTTTGTTGCTTTTTAATACAGACCCAGCAAGGTTACTTGGACTGGTAACATAGCTTTGACAGCAAAAACAAAGCTCAGAGTGACTATTGCCTCAATACAGCAGCCTGACTCAGTCCCCAGGAGAAGAAAAGCAAGGAAACAGAAACATGCGTTTATTAAGCACTTATAGTGTGCCAAGATCTAGGATCTTGCTAAATGCCACAATGACCCCAGGTTCTAACACAGCAACACTTCTTCTTTCCTCCCTCTGCAGTGAGGGATTCACCCCATCAGCCCAGCCACCTTCTGGGCCCAGACAAGGATGGGGATCTGGCTCATTCCAATAAGGACATCTGCAACCTTATTTAAAAGTCACTATTGCACGTAATTAGAGGCACTTACCCCCTCAGATCCATTCTTCTCCCCAGATCGTTTTTATAGTCAGTAATAACTCTTGTAAATTCCTCAACAGATGGAAATTTTATTTGACTAATCATGGCCGTTTGACTTGCTAGGATGCAGCGGCTTGGGGCTGGGGCTGGCAGAGTGCCAGCCAAGGTGATCGTCAGGGGGCCGGGCAAAGAGCCCAGAACTCAAGGCCACCTTGAGGGTCTGTTCCTCAGAGGGAAGACAAGAAAGCATCAGAAAGCACCTGGTGCCGGGCAGAGATGGGCAGTCATACCCACCTGCTGGGCTGGAGCTGCTTCTGGGCAGGGCACTGAAACCCTTTCTCAACCCTCTGGTTCTCAGTCCTTGGACATATAATGATGTATGCAAGGGAGAAGCTGGGACATCCTAAGTACATAATAATACCAGGCGTGTTGGTCGCCAGCCACTGTGCACCTTCTCCATGCCAGTCCCATCCTTGGGCCCTAAGTGCATTATCCCATTCAGTCCTGGTGACAATCTATGGATGCATGTGGACATTCGCATTTCACAAATTAGGACATAGTGACAGAGCAAAGTCACATGCCGGGATTCACTAGGCTGAGCTGCTGCACTCATCTGAGCTAGTGAAAGTTGGTATCTCCCCCTCCTACTCACACAATGCGAGTGATCCTTCTAAGACCCACGTCTAATTCCATTATTGCCATAAAAAACAGACCCACAGGACTTCCAGTAACTCCAGAGCACCCTCCAGACAAAGCTAAAACCCTTTAGCCTGGCCTTCCACAAAGTGGTCTCATTGAAGGTATTTATCCATGAGATATGAAAACATATTACACAAAATGCTCATCCATTCAAGAATGTTCATAGCAGATTATTCACAATAGTTTAAAATTAGAAATATCAAATGAGAATGGATAAACAAACTGTGGTATAAACACACAATGTGTATCAGCTGGTGTCGAGTCAGGAGAGGGAAACCACACAGTCATTTGAATAGACGGATTTTCATACAAAGATTAAGTATAATAGGAGATTGAATTAACAAGGGATTGGCTAGAAAGAAGTAAAAAGAATTCTAATAATATAGGTATAGCAGATATAAGGAGCAGTCACTACCCCTAGAGCTGAGACAGACCCCCCCAGAAAAGAGTTCCCTGCCTCCAAGGCTGAGAAAGAGGCCTCAGGAAGAGGGACCCCAACATCAGGGCTAAAGTAGAACCCCTAAGGAAGAGTCTCCCACCCTGAGCTAAGACAGAACCTCTAAGGAAGAACACCCCCCAAGAGGTGAGGGAGAAGCTCAGAAGGAGCACCCTCCACCCCAGGGCTGATATAGAAAAAGCCCCTCACCACCGTGGGAATAAGCAGAGCCCCAAGGAAGAGCTCCCACACACAAACCATTCAGGGCCAAGATCTAGGCCTTATTAAACAGGGTATGGCCATGGCTCACTACACGGCAAAAAAGTTGGTCTGGTTCCACACCAGTGGAACTTGCTAGAAAGCCATCCTGTGGAACTTACCAGAAACGAGCCCTGTAGGATGCCAGAAAAACTTCTCACAGAAGGCGTCTCACCAGAGGCACTTGGCTACAAAACTGCCTAAAAAGAGGTGCTGGGGGAAGCTGCTGGCCACTGGGTGCTGCTGACCACTGTGCACTGCAAGAGCCAGGCACTGGAGAAGCTGCACTTGCTGCAGGAGCCTCCCATGCGAGCACACTGGAATCAGGAAGTAGAACCTCTTCCTGTTGCAATGTCTCTCCAGCGCCCTCTACTGACAAAGCTTAACATGCCAGGTGGCCAAGGAAAAAAAATTTAAAGGGCCCAGATCCATTTTTCACCAAGCAGGCAAAAAGGATGGATTTGGAGCTGAGAGGCAATAATCAATAACCACCAAGTCCACTCCTTTGATCACTCAGCTTCCATACAAACACTGCTAGGCATATTTTAACTTCTGAACAACTTCTGAACAATATTTATTATTTATCAAATCAAGTCAGAGTTCCATGGAATATTCGGTTACATAAATTATAAAGTTAACTTCCAAAAACTTGCAGATAAAATACAAATGGGAAAGAGAGAGAAAAAAGAAAATGGTTACTTTGGGCTGACAGTTCATTCAGGTACTGAGGAAATAATCTCAGGGTGGGTCCATAGAGCAACTGGGCCTACTGTAAATCGGACCGCAGATAAGACTCCATCTATCACCTGACCATGATAAGCCCCCGTTTGACCAATGGGTCAGAGCAGCATTTTAGGTCTCCGGAAATTAGTGTCAATTCAGAGCTGGTGTACAGTAATGCCAGAACTGTCTGGGCACCTGTCTTAGTCATCTAGTGCTGCTACAACAGAAACACCACAAGTGGATGGTTTTAAGGAAGAGAAGTTTACTTCCTCATAGTCAAAGTAGGCTAAAAGTCCAAATTCAGGGCGTCAGCTCAAGGGGAAGGCTTTTTCTCTCTGTCGGCCTATTTCTCTTCAGTGTTACCCCAGACTAGGAGCTTCTCGGCACAGGGACCCCAGTCCAAAGGACGTGCTCTGCTCCCGGTACTGCTTTCTTGATGGTA
>NW_004443984.1:12398029-12428137 GCF_000243295.1 Trichechus manatus latirostris
ACACAGTACCAGGAATCATGGCCTAGCCAAACTGATACACACATTTTTGGGGGAACATAATGCAATCCATGACAGCACCTCTTTTTCTTCAACGCACAATCACTCTAGTAAATGGCTGCAGGTCCCTTTGGGAAAGGTTTGGAGGAAGATTTACAGAATGCACTTGCAGCAATGAGGGAGGCTCCTTCCTCGAGGGGACCTGGCCTCCCCTTCAGTCAAGGGCTTCTGGGTCTGTGAATTGACTTAGGTCTGGATACTGGATAAGAGATCGAGACTCTCTATTGTGGCGACTCAAGTCAGGTTTTGGCTACCAGACCTAGAGCTTTTTATGTTATGTATATATAAAGCAATACTCTAGTAGGCTGCCTATTTATCTTATTCCCAGGGACATCGTGATCAATTAGCCACCACCAAACATCTCTATGGGCCAAGATGTTTTGATTGTCCATACATCCCTGATGCCCTTTATAGTAGATGTGCCCACCTTGTCCTCTGCTACTCCAGGATCCCTTTATCCCCACTGAAATCAGAGGGCCCATCTCAATGGAGGCAGCTCCTACAATAATACCTGGCCTACCAAAGACAGCAGCCACAGAGCATGTCAAGGATGGAGGTGCTCACTTCACTGATGTATTTCTCAATTCCTAGTGAAGGGAGTGTCTTCTGGTCTTTCTTATGGAACATAGTTGGGGGATGGATGTGCAGGTTGCACATGATACATTCAGTCCAACTTCCTATCTCCCTAAGCCTTTGGATTTCTTCCTCAACATCATAGCATCTCAGCCTCATTAACTACAGACCACTGTTGAGTCCAAGGTTCAGTCAACCAATCAAGCAATCTGTTAGAGCCGCCTTCAGGTACACAGCCTAAGAATCAAATCCAGGCTCTCTAGTAACTGTGCCCATATCAATGAATTCAGTCTGATATGGTGTTATATTCCACCCTCCTTGGTCTAAAACCCTTAGAATCCACTCCCACACGTTTCCCAGACTTCTGTTGATATATATTTGCAAAGTCTAAAAATTATTTTAGTGAGTAAGCTATTTCCTGCTAGGTCTTAGTGTGTACCTGTCACCCTGAAACATGCTTAGAACTGACCCTAGTTAGGCTCTAGTGCCAACAGGTGATAGTTATGATGGATCTTGAGGGGAATAGGCGTCCCATTTCAAGGCATCTGTCCCAGCTGAGGTAATCACAGGATTTTTAAACAGAGAAAGACCAGTCTCCTTAGACAGTGGAGGGAAAGCTACTTCCACTGATAAGGGAGGCTCAGAGTGACTTGGGGTTTAAGATTGTCAGTGTCATCTGGGTCTGACAGATGTCCCCATTCCATGTTTCAGGACCCCATTTTTTTCCTGATGAATGACCTAATTTTCACACCAGAAACTTGTCAACATATGAATTCAATTGTCATTGTAATTCAGCAACCCAGACAATTAAATCGTGTGTTTGATTTGCAGCAATATCATCCCTGTGGCTGAAAGAAATAAGAACTTCTTTAAGCGCTGTCATGGAAGCTCTCTGGTTCTCAGACTGTGGCTTGAGGTGAGAGTTAATGAACCTGAGCATGTCATTGTTTTTCCGTAAGTGCTCAAGAGCCCTCAAAAGAATCCATCCCACACCACAGTCCTGACAGTCATCATGACTGCCATAACAGTCAAGTGGAGCATCACTCCAGCTCCCAGGGAACGTGTCTCAGTTGGCATTTCATCTCAATCAACCACAGGTGAGAGCTTGATCAATTGTAATGCCACTACATGCCATGGGTTACTAGCATCTTGTTTCCCATTGGCAAGGAACTCAGCACTATGTTCAAGCCCATGGCGTGATAAAACCAATCCCCATATCCCATCATTGGGGGTGGATCTCCTGGTATCATCTTGGCACCAATTCTGCATCAGTTTGGGTCCAATCACAAAAGAGAAACCACACTGTAATTTTAACTAAGAAAGTTTCATGTGAAGAATTATTAGCTATTATAGGGGACTGAATTAACAAGAGATTGGGTAATAAGAGGTGAAGAGAAGTCTAAATAATAGGCGCTCAGCTACTAACCGAAAGGTCGGTGGTTTGAACCCACCAGCTGCTCTGCAAGAGAAAGATGTGGTAGTTTGCTTCCGTAATGATTACAGCCTTGGAAACCCTATGGGGCAGTTCTACTCTGTCCTATAGGGTTGCTACGAGTCAGAATCGACTTGATGGCAATGGGTTTGGTTTTTTGGTTTACAGGAACAGCAGATATAAGGAGTAGACACTACTCATAGGGCTGAGATAGAGCCCCAAAATCCTCCCCTCCAGTGCCATGATATTGCCCTCAAGGAAGAGCCAACCCAGAGCTGAGATACAGCCCACAAGGAAAAGTTCCCCCAGGGCTGATGTAGAGACCCTCCCACCCCAAGGCTGAGATAGATTCCCCCAAGGAAGAGCTCTACCACCAGGGCTAAGGTGAGCCCAAGAAACAACCCCACTACCACTGGCTGAGAGAAGAGTCCCCAAGGAAGACCTCCCCCTGCAGGGCCGAGGTAGATCCTCCAAGGAAAAGCCTCCCAGGGGTGAGGCAGAGATCCCCATCTCGGAGCTGAGATAGATCCCCCCAAGTAGGAAACTCCCCCAGGGTTTTGTTAGAGTCCCCAAAGAAGAGCCCTCCCCAGGACTGAGATAGAGCACCCAAGAAAGAGGCCCCCAGTGCTGAGGTAGAGCCCTAAGGAAGAGGTCTGCCCAGGACTGAGGTAGAGTTCCCAAATCAGAGACACCGTCCCCACAGGCTGAGACACAGCCTTCAAGGAAGTGCCCCCTGCAGGGTTGAGATAGAGCCCCCTGCCAATCTCATGGCTGAGGTACAGCCCACATGGAGAAGCCCCCTGAATGCTAGAGTTGAGAAAACAAGCTACTACCCCCAGAGCTGAGGTAGAGTACCCAAGGAAGAGCTCCCCACTTCTGGTTGAGGTAGGGCCTCTAAGGAACAGCCCCCCAGGGCTGAGGTAGAGTCTTCCAACTGCTAGAACTGAGATAGATCCCTCAAGGAAGAGCACCCCCACCCTGGGAATGAGGTAGAGCCCTAAGAAACAGTTCCCCCCACATCCTAGGCTGAGATAGAACTCCCAAGGAAAAGTCACCCCAAGGCTGAGAGAGCCCCAAGGAAGAGACCCCCCCCCACTGCAAGGCTGAAGTACCGCACCAAGGAAGAGCTCCCCACACACACACACTCTTCAGGGCTGAGATCCAGACCTTTTGTTGAAGAGGGTATGGCCATTGTTCACTGCATGGCAAAAAAGTTGGTCAGGAGCTATACCAATGGAACTTGCTAGAAAGTCACCCTTGTGGAACTTACCAGAAACCAGCCCTGTAGGATACCAGAAAAACTTCTCACAGAAGGCGTCTCACCAGAGGCACTTGGCTACAAAACTGCCTAAAAAGAGGTACTGGGGGAAGCTGCTTGCCACTGGGTGCTGCTGACCACTGTGCACTGCAGGAACCAGGCACTGGAGAAGCTGCACTTGCTGCAGGAGCCTCCCATGAGAGCACACTGGAATCAGGAAGTAGAATCCTTTCCTGCTGCAATGTCTCTCCAGCGCCCTCTACTGGCAAAGCTTAACATGCCAAGTGGCCAAGGAAAAAAATTTAAAGGGCCCAGATCCATTTTTCACCAAACATGCAACAAGGGTGGATTTGGAGCAAAAAGACAATAAATCAATAACCAGCACACAATAGCATACTACTAAGCAATAAAAAAGGAACCCTGATGGTGCACCTGTTAAGCGCTCAGCTGCTAACTGAATGGTTGGTGGTTTGAACCCTCAGCAGCTCTGCGGAAGAAAGACCTGGCAATTTGCTTCTGTAAAAATTACAACTTAGAAATCCCTAGGGGGTAGTTCTACTCTGTCACATGAGATCAGGGTTGCTATGAGTCAAAATCGACTTGACATCACCTATCAATAACATTAATAAGAACTAGAGTAACCAGATGTCTGGAGTGTTCTGTATCTGACAGTTTTCAATACTCTAATATTTACAACATATGTAGTAGTTACCTCTATCATCCTCATTTTACAGATGAGAAGACTGAGGTGCCATTTGTCTCAGCACCTACATTCTTACACACTTTGTTTCTAGAGTCAGATTGTCTGAGGTTCAAACCCCAGCTCTGCCACTTACTAACTGTGGGCCTTGGGCAAGGCAACTGATTACTTTGAGCCTTACTCTACTCATCTTTGAAATGGGGATAATAATATTTTCCTCTTGGGTTGTCATGAGATTGTTGTTATTGTTGTCGTTAAGTGCCATTAAGTTGATTTTGACTCATAGCGACCCCATGTGACAGAGTAAAACTGCCCCATAGGGTTTTCTAGACTATAATCTTCACAGAAGCAGAGTGCCAGGTCTTTCTCCCATGGAGCCACTGGGTAGGTTTGAACCATCAACTTTTGTTAACAGCCAAGAGTAAACTGTTTGTGCCACCAGGGCTCCTTGTCCTAGGTACATAGAATGTTTAGCATAGTGTCCAGCCCAGAGCTCATACTCACTAAGAGTTAACAATAGAACTCATCGTTTCTATGACACACATTTTCACATTTTTAACATCTCTGAAATCAGGACGTGTCTTACAATTGATGATGTGTCACAATCTCCTTGGACAGTGACAGTCGTGACACAGTTGTCACTGCCTATGCAAGATCAAACCTGGTCAAAAGTGTTCATATTGTTGTCACTTCCATGTCTAAGTAAGTATAGAATAGGTCTTTCAATAAGAATAAAATAAAAATATGATAGGATAAGAAAGCACACTGTCACACCTTAGTTGGCAGCCACTTTTCTTTCTTAGTGGTAATTAAATTAATGTTGTGTCTTACAGTCGATGGTCTTAGACTTGACGAAATGCAGTACAGTGTAATTATCATCACAAGTCTGTCTTCCTCACTGCAGAACATTGGGTCATCATTCCCTATTTTTCCTGCCTCCCTCTTGGAGGGTTAGACATCCATGCCTTTGCCATGTGACTTTGCAGTGTCTCCCCTCAGAGAAGGTGAAGTAAACTTCCCCACCCCAGTGATGTGGGGCTCAGCCATGTGACTTGCCTTGGCCATGTGGGCAGCAGACACAGTGCACCAGTTCCAAGATGAAGCCTTAGGAAGCATCACGTGTTTCCGGTCGGCCATGAAAACTAGCCCTGCCACTGGCTCGAGAAGGATCAGAGACATGTGAAGCTGATCTGAACCCTACCTGCAGCCTGAAGCACAGCCATCCCAAACAACTCAACCACCTGTGAGCAAGAGGAATCATTGCTTGTAGTCGTAAGCCACTGAGATTTGGAGGTTGTTTGTTAGGCAGCATTAACATAGTATTATTGTTGTCGTTGTTATTGTTGTTAGCCTCTGTCTTTTGACTCCAACTCATGACAGCCTTATATACAGTAAAATGAAGCATTGCTTGATCCTGCATCATCCTCACAATCTCCAGCATGTTCAAGTCCATCGTGTGGTTATCGGGCCAATCCATCTCACCAGGAATCTCCCATGCCTCATTGGCCCTCTCCTTTACCAAACATGATGTTCTCCTCTAGCAACTGATCCCTCCTGACAAAGTATCCAAAGTAAGCTTGTCAGACAATGTTCTGTTGTGATCCACAGTATTTTCATTGGCTGGGTTTCGGAAGTAGACCGCCAGGCCTTTCTTGCTAGTCTGTCTTAGTCTGGAAGCTCTGCTGAAACCCGTCCACCACTGGTGACCCTGCTGGTGTTTTAAATACTGGTGGTGTAGCTTCCAGCATCACAGCAACATGCAAGCCACCACAGTGACAAGCTGACAGATGGGAGGTGGATTAACATAGTAGCAGTAGCTAATACACTCACTAAACAATGAGTGCTTTGAGGACAAGGATCATCGCTCATTTGCCTAGATACCCCAGGATCTAGACTGGTCCCTGTGCATACTGGGTATAGAGGGCACTCAGAGAGGTACAATGGAAAAAGGCAGGCTTTGGAATCACACAGATGTGGGTTTAAACCTCAACTCTGCCACTTAAAAGCTGGGTGACCTTGGACAAGTCATCTAGAGTTCCTAAGCCTCAGTTTCCTCATCTGTAAAACGGGAACTCCGTATCACGGGAGTGATGAGAAGTGAGGGGAGACTAGGCAGGCTCCTCACTCAGAACCTTGCACTAGCAGTTCCCCTTTCTTTGGTAGATATTTGTGATTAAACATATGGGTGAGTCCCCTGCAACCCATTTCTGTACCCCAGAACTTGCCAGTAAACTCCAGATGTTCTTGGCACATAGCTGGTAAGATCTATCAGGGAGGGGACATCCCTGGGATAGAAGGTCTGGCAGGAGCCAGGAGAGGCTGCAGCCAAGCTGCTCCCAGTAGCCCAGCCCCCAGGGGCTCCCTTTACTAGTGCCATTTCCAACCCGTCTGCCATCCAGGTGCTCGGGTTGGTGCCAGGCTCAAACTTGGCAACTTGTGTTCCCCCAGAATTTTCCACCCCAGTTATTCCCAGTGAAACGGCAAAGGCAGAGAAGATGGAGAGATGAGAGGGCTGCCCATCTGGTCCAGGCAGGGGGCAGGGCTGAGCCAGCTGTCGCAACAGAGGATCCACCAGCCAGAGGGGCCCACATGCACAGGACAGTGACCCCTCCTGACCAGTGTGTCTGGCACACCCACCATGGGCCCCACCTGGGACAGAGTGTTTGGCAGGGAGGCCTAGATTCCAGCCCTGACTTGGCCACAGACTGCTGTGTGACCTGGGGCAGGTCACTTAACCTCTCTGTGCCTCTGTTTCCTTGTCTCCACAATGAGCACAATCTAGGAAGTCTCCATGATTTGGGGTCATAGACCCAGGTAAGAACCTGGCAGAAGCCATGGACAACCTCCTGAGAAAAATGCATCTAATTTTAGCAGCCCAGGGTCCTGGGGCAGATGACCCCAAAGGAAATGTCTGGTTGGCCCTGAGAACCCTTATGTTTCCTGGAATGTTGGGTCCGGAGATCCAGAGGCTCATCTCCCACTCACTCAGACCCTCTTCAATAGCTGTCTACCAAGGAGGTCCCAGGTGGCAAGGGGAGCAAACACCAGCGGACCTGCCCATGAGTTTCTCTTTCTGTGGCTTCAGAGACACCCAGGTCCCTGGCCTCCTCCATCCCTTTTTATTCATTATCCCTTGGTTGCCATGGTTTTTCTAAGCCTTCCACAGAGAGCAGGCCCAGAAACAAGCCACAGATCAGGTAATCAGCCAGTCTTGGTCCTCAGAGGTGACCCCCTTACACACACACACAAATGCATATGCACACAAATGCGCGCACACACACACACACACACACACACACACACACACACACACACACACACACACACACCCCGATGCTGTGTCTCAGCCCCCTGTCCCGCAGCACGCACGGTGGCTGTTTCCCGTCTCAAGAGCCCAGTGACTGTCCCTGCCACCATCACATCCTCTGTCCCTCCACCCTCTGCCCCTGCTGTTCCCGTTCTGACAAAACCTTCGGTACTCACCAAGGTCAATGAGGCTTAGGGGGCACCAATGAGTGAAACAGCAGCTGGAGAGCACAGGAGCATTGACCCTGTGACCCTGGGGGGTGCCCATGATATGATTATTGATGCTGTTGCTGTTTTGTTACATTTCATGCAGCCTTCAACCTGCACCGTGTGCTGTGCAAAGTGCTCACATGAATTAGCCCTCACAACAAACCTGCAAGATATTATTACCCCTGCCTTATTTATCCACTACCATGTAACAAATTACCCACAAATTTAGCAGCTTAAAGCAACAAAAGTTTATTCTCTCATGCAGCTTTGGAAGGTCAGGAATCTGGGAGCAGCTTAGCTGGCTGGTCCTGGGTCTCCTATGAGATCACAGCCGAGATGTCGGTCAGGGCTGAGGTCACCTCAAGGCTCAGCCGGAGCTGGAGGATCCGCTCCGAGCTCACCCACATGCTTGCTGGCAGGCTTCAGCTTCTCACTGGCTGTTGGCCACATGGGCTTCTCTATAGACTGCCGGAGTGGTCTCAGGACATGGCAGCAGGCTTCCCCCAGAGCCAGTGATGAAAGAGAAGGATAGAGACACAGAGAGAGAGCCCAAGACCAAAGCCACAATGTCTTTTATAATCTTACCTCAAAAGTGACATACCATCACTTTTGCTCTAGTCTGTCGGTCACACAGACCAACCCTGGTGCAATGTAGGAGGGGGTTGACCAAGAGCGTAAATACCAAGAGACCCAGAGGCAGGGATCAATGGTGGCCATCTTGGCAGCTGGCTACCACACCTCATTTTACAGACGAGGAAACAGACTCAGAGAGATGACGTGGCTTGCCCAAGATCATACAACCAGCAAGAGGTGGAGTAGATATCTGAATGTAGGACCATCCAACTCCAATGTCTATACCCTTAACTGTATGTCCTCTCCACTCTCTGACCTCAGTTTGCTCACGTGTTAAAGGAGGAGTTATCCTGGATAATCTTGAGAAGCCCTTCCCTTTGGGGAGTTCAGTGGCTTCACAAGTGGTGTTCAACACCTGAATCTAGGTCTCCTCACTTCGGGCCACCAGGCTCTTTCCGCTTCAGCGGAACAGTCCTCAATCCCTGGTAGTTTCTCGTCTGTATAAAGTTATCTGGTGCAAGCCTCAATGCACCTCTAGGTCTCAGTCACCTTTTCTGGATAATGAGAGAAAGGGAGGACATGACAGGATCTGATGAAGAAGATGCCAGTCATGATGAAGAAGAAGAAAGAAGATGATGATAAAGATGAGGATCATAATGAAGATGATGACGAGTAACATACTTCAAGCACTTTCTATGTGCCAGGCACTGTGCGAAGAACTTACACACACCACTCAATTTCATCTTCACAGCCTTTGCCATTCAATCTGCAGCCCATGGGCATCACCTGGGCATGTGTTCAAAATACAGACTCTCCTCTCTCCTACCCTAGGCCCTCCAGTGACTGGTGTGCACAGATGAATTTGAGAAGCGCCGTTTCCAATCACCCAGAAGGTAGAAGTACTATTATTGTCCCTACTGTACAGCTGAGACTTAGAGAAGTTTCCCAGCTGAAAAGTGGTGGGGCCATAAGGGCCTTGACCCTCACCCCAGACTCCTCCTACCATTGCCCCCTTGGGCTAGAGCTTCTGTCAAAGGCCTGGCCCTGTGAAAGCTTCAGGCTGGTCCCTTGCCTCCTCCATCCAGCAGCTTCCTGCTGCTCACGGCCCCTCAGCCTTACAGGGCTGTCAGCCTGTAGATCAGAGGAGAGGAGGCCTGCCTGGTGATCAACGACCTTGTTCCAAATTACTCCAGGGGAAGGACACACGGAATCAAGAGAGAGCACTTGGAGCAACGGCACACAAACATTTCTGAAAGAGGGGGAATATTAAGTCTTTGAAATAACATTAATCATGCTAATGCTTTTGCTCACTCCCTCCCTGGGTGTTGGCTGAGGTTCTTTCTTAAGGTACGTTTAACCCTTGGTAGCCAGGCTCTTACAAACCTGCTCTCCTTCCCTTGGCCTAGTCTCTCACCTGGTCCCTCGAAATACAGAGAACACATCTCTTTCCACCTCCCACCTGCCTTCCTGGGTTCCGGTGTCACTCCAAGGCGGGGTCAAAACTCAGGGGCCAGGCAGGTAAAATAAACAAGTGAGCTGTGGTTAGGACCAGAATGATCGGTTTTTCATGGTTTGTTGTTGCTGTGAGCTGCCATTGAGTTGACCCCCCAACTCACAACAACCCCACGCATGATGGAATGAAACGCTGCCTAGTCACGCATCATCTCCATGATTGATTGTACATCAATCATGTTATAATCCATAGGGTTTTAGTTGTCTGATTTTCATAAGTAGATCTCCAGGCCTTTCTTCCTAGTCTTAGTCTGGAAGCTCCACTGAAACCCGTTCTGCATCACAGCAACACGCAAGCCAGCACTGACAGACGGGTGTAGCTGTGCATGAGGTACATTGACCAGGAATCCAACCTAGGTCTCCTGCATGGAAGGGGAGAATTCTACCACTGAACCACCACTGCCCCCATAACATGTCATGGTTGACTCAGTTTTCAACCTGAAAGTTTTGCATCCCAGGAGACCCCTCAAGCCCAGGCAAACCCGGAAGTTTGGTCACCCTAGTTGGGATTGCTGTAAACAGAAGAAAACACACCCAATGCTGTGAGAGCAGCTGCTTTTCAGCCTTGGGCTGATTGCTCCCACGTGGGGAAAACATAACAGTAACCAAAGCTGACACTTACACAGCCATCACTCTATTCCAGATACCCAGAAAGATGCTCTATGTGGACTAATTTTTTTAACCGTCACCGTGACCCTATTGAGGTGGTACTATTATCATCCCCATCTTACAGATGAGAAAACTGAGGCAGGAAGCATTTCAGTAATTTCTCCAAAGACTCACCATTAGACAATGGCAGGGCCAAAATTTGAACCTCTTCAGGCTGGCTGCAAAGTTTGAGCTCTCCGTCACTATGCCAGGAGCAGAACCCATCTTGCTCACCCTTCTGGTTTGCCAAGAGAAGTTGAAAAATCACTTGATTTTTAAATGCTTACTGCTAATTAAGAAAAAAAATAATGTTTATGAGCATAAACAAAAGATACCCGTGTCCAACTCTCAGTTGCCAGCTTGTAATTGCTGGTGTTAGAGAATTCCAGCAAGTCACAATTACAATTTTGTCCACCACCACCGCCCACACAACTACCTCTGCTTTCCAGGAGGCACGAATCTTACGCTGCAGTGTTCGAAGATTTAGAAAATGGAGAACATCAGGGTCCAATGAGAATTTAGAGATGGTGGCATCTAAGCCCTCATTTCACAGATGCTCAGAGAGGTTAAGTGGATCACCGAGGTCACACAGCAACTTAGTGTCAGGGCCGGGATGGGGACATAGTCCTGCCCACTCGTCACTCATCAAATTGACGACAAAGGGGTCATCTTTGTCTCTCTTCATTCCTTGTTGATGTTTCCAAATTTGGCTTTCTGTCTGCTCATCCATGCATGCATGCACGCATCAGCTTGGCACAAGTTTGCCTGAAATATCTCAGCCCTTGTTGTCAACTTGAAATCACGGGCCTTTGTCTTACCTGTTTTTGTGTCTCCAACTATACACAGCGTGGTGTCTAGCACAGCCTTATCCAACTTCACCCCTTCCTAGTTGGTATGCTTTGAAAAGGCACTTCATCTCTCCAAGTCTCAGGCTCTTCATCTATAAGAAATAGGGGCATAAGGGGACCTACTTCACAGCGTCATGAGGAGAATGAGATGATGGACTTACAGGGCTCAGCCAGGTGCATAGTAGGTACACAATAACGGCTCGCTGTGATCATTAGCTGTCATGAGGGGTTGGGGCCCCGCTCTGTAAGGCCCCTTCCAAGTCCACACTGCTGGCTCTGTGCAGGGGTGAAGCTTTCCTGCAGGAGGGGTGGGAGGGGGCAGGCAGTGAAGGGCTGCCATGGGTCACAGAGAGGTGTGCAGGGCAAGGCTGCAGAAAGCTGACCAGAAATGCAGCACGTCAGAAGACAACCTGTGCAGAGGGACAAAGAGGCCGCTTAGCAAGGCCTGTCCCAGGGGTGGAGGTGCAGACAGGATACACCACGCCCAGCCTCAGTGTCCCTCCTGGGACAGCAAACGTTCGGGAAGGCAGGGCCCCTCACGAGCTCCCTGCCTGGTGCAGCTTCCGGAATCACGCTGGGCTGCGCTTGTTTCCCCCTCATCAGCTCCTGTGAGGAATCAACTGTGATAGCCCCACTTCTGTTGCATTGTTGTTACTGTTTTTTAATTACACCACCTTTTTTTTCCCCTTACTTTGGGAACCAAATTGGATCCAGCTGACCTGAAATTAATTTGTGGTGTAACATGGTGGTGTGGTAAACTGGGCCATGGCAGTCTGGCTGCCGGGGCAGGAGAAGCAGGAAGCCGGGCTCAGCCCAGAGGCCAGAGGGGAGGCAGGGGCTGGGGGTGTCACTGCATGACTCTTATGTTGCTCCACTGGCCGCAGGAGAAAGCCTTCAGTGGGGGACTCTGATCTATTCAGTCTCCCTACAATGGCGTATGAGCACCTACTGGGTGCCGGCCCTGACTGGGCATTAGGGATGTAGCTGTGAACAATCGGGTCAAGGTTCCTGTCCGAGGAACTTGCAGTCAAATTTAGCCATTGGGAACCTTCAGATTCTAGAAAGAAAAAAAGTGGGTCTGTTTATAGCTCAGAGTTTTCTCCAGAGCCTCCTCTCACCTTGAGATTTAGTACAAGATTTTGCCAACATCCCTAATTACATTTTATCAAAGGAGTGCAGGAAGAAATAAAAACCGACTCCCTTAGCTTTCAATGGGGCAGGCACTTTCCATGAGTCATCTTTAATCCTTATGGTGCTGATATCGTGCCCATCTTACAGATGAGAAAACTGAAGCTCAAAGGAGCAAAGTAATTTGCTAAGGTGGGGAAGTGACAAACTTGGGACTTGAACCCAGACCTGAATGATTCCCAAACGTGTTCTCATAACCACCCGCTGTCCTGCCTCTCACAGGAAACCGTGGCACACTGAGCCCCTTCCTGTGGCCAGGAGCTGAGGCTCAGACCTTAATCCTGGAATGCCAGCAGGGGGTAGGGTGGGCACAGTTAGACCTTGGCTGGGCAGTACTCCCTGCTTCCTCTCCTCCGCCTCCGATGTGGAAATGGATAACTCAGCCAGGTGGCCTTTCTGCTCTCCTCCTGGCACCTTGTTCTTATCACTGGTGGAGAAGAAGGTTTCCTCCTCCTCACTCCTGTTTCAGGGCGCGGATGGGATAAGGTCCCAGGAGGAAAGCTGGCTCCCCTGCCCCTGCCAGGAAGTGTGCATAGGAGCCCCTTCTCAAGACAGAAACATCCCCTCTTTGTACTCTCTTTTATCCATTGTTGGGCTTGGGGTTTGTTTTTGTTGTTGTTTTTACCTTTATTATGGTAAAATATGTTGTTATTGTCAGATACTTTCATGTTGGCCCCCAGCTCATGGCGACTCCATGTGCAACAGAACAAAATGCTGCCCGGTCCTGAGCCATCCTCATGATCCGTTGAAGATTGCACCATTGGGATCCATAGGGTTTTCACTGCCTGATTGTTAGAAGTAGATCATCAGACCTTTCTTCCTAGTCCATCTTAATCTGGAAGCTCTGCTGAAACCTGTTCAGCGCCACAGCAACATTCAAGCCTCCACTGATGGACAGGCCGTGGCTGTGCATGAGGTGCGTTGGCCAAGAATCGAACCTAGGTCTCCTGCGTGGAAGGTGAAAATTCTACCCCTAAACCACCACCACCCCCATGGTAAAATATATATAACATAAAATTTACCACTTTAACCATTTTTAAGTCTACAATTCAGTGTCATTAATATATTCACAATATTGTATAACCATCACCACTATCTATTTCTAAAACTTTTCATCACCCCAGGCAGAAACTCTGTACCCATTAACCAATAACTCTCCCTTGCTCTTTACCTTCAGTCCCTGGTAACCACTGATCTACATTCTGTCTTTATGAATTTTCCTATTCTAGATATTCATATAAGTGGGATCATATAGTATTTTCCTTGTATGTCTGACTTATTTCACTTAGCATAATGTTTTCAGGGTTCATTCATGTCATGGCATGTATCAGAATTTTATTCCTTCTTATGGCTGAATAATATTCCATTGTACGTATATACCACATTCTGTATAGTTATTCATTGGTTGATGGACACTTTTGACTACTGTGAATAATGCTGCTGTGAACATTGGTGTACAAGTATCTGTTTGAGTCACTGCTTTCAATTACTTTGGGTATGTACCTAGGAGTGGGATTGCTAGGTCATATGTTTAACTTTTAACTTTTTTAGGAACCTCCAAACTCTTTTCCACAGCAGCTGTACTATTTTACACTCCCACCAGCAGTGCATGAAGGTTGCAATTTCTCCACTTCTCATGAACATTATCTTCCTTTTTTTTTATAACAGCCAAGCTAGTGGAGGTGAAGTTGTATCTCATCGTGGTTTTGATTTGCATTTCTCTGATGACTAGTGGGAGCCCCAGTGGCACAGTGGTTAAGAGCTCAGCTGCTAAAGAAAAGGTTCAAATACACCAGCCGCTCCTTGGAAATCCTGTAGGGCAGTTGTACTCTCTCCTGTAAGGTCGCTATGTGTCGGATTAGACTTGATGGCAATGGGTTTGGTTTGGTGTGTTTTGTTTTATTTTGTTTTTTATTGTGCTTTAAATGAAAGCTTACAGTTCAAGTTAGTTTCTCATACAAAAATTTATACACACATTGTAATGTGACCCTAGTTGCTCTCCCTATACTGTGACGACACACTCCTTCTTTCCACCCTGGATTTCCCGTGTCCATTCAACCAGCTCCTGTCCCTTTTTGCCTTCTCTTCTTGCCTCCAGACAGGAGCTGCCCATTTAGTCTCATGTATCTACTTGAGCTAAGAAGCACTCTTCACGAGTATCATTTTATGTCTTATAGTCCAGTCTAATCTGTGCCTGAAGGGTTGGCTTCAGGAATGGTTTCAGTTCTGGACTAACACAGGGTCTGGGGGCCGTGTCTTCCAGGGACCTTCCAGTCTCAGTCAAACCATTAAGTCTGGTCTTCTTACTAGAATTTGAGTTCTGCACCCCACTTTTCTCCTGCTCCATCAGGGACTGTCTGTTCTATTCCCTGTCAGGGTGGTCATTGATGGTAGCCAGGCACCATCTAGTTCTTCTGGGCTCAGGCTGATGGAGTCTCTAGTTTATGTGGCCCTTTCTGTCTCTTGGGCTAATAAGTTGGTATCAAGTACTTTATCTTCAATCTCACTAATTATGACTTCCATTGCCTCAATTCTGCTCCTATAACTTTCTATTGAGTTGTCTAATTCTGACATTTTATTGTTAATCTTCTTGATTTCTGTTTGCTGTATCTCTATGGATTCTTGCAGCCTGTTAAATTTGTCATTATGCTCTTCTATAATCTTCTTAAGTTCCTCTAATGCTTTGTCTGTGTATTCCTTGGATTTTTCTGTGTTTTGCCTGATCTCCTTCCTGATCTCTTGAAGAGTTCTGTGTATTAATCTTTTGTATTCTACCTCCAGTAATTCCAAGAAGTTCTCTTCCTCCGGAAGATTTCGTGATACTTTGTTTTGGGAGCTGCTGAAGCCATCATGGTCTGCCTCTTTATGTGATTTGATATTGACTGTTGTCTCCAAGCCATCAATAAGTTATCATACTTATTTATGTTTGCTTACCGTGTCCTAGCATCTTGTTTTGTTTTGTTTTGATATGCCCAAATAGGCTGCTCGTGTGAGCTAGTTTGATTATTGGCATCTTTGAAGCTCTAGCATCCTGTCACCAGGTGGTTAGATCTGTTACTAGGTATGTGAGCCCAGGAGTCCGTTTACTTTTCTTCTGTGCATTCAGCTCAGGTGTTCAGGTAGCTGGTCACCAAGTATGTGGTGCAGGCTCTCACCTACAGTCCCAGATGGGCAGGGGTGATTGGAGTAGCACAGGTATCTGACTGCAGTAGGGGGGTCACGTGCTGAGCAAGGCAGGGGACTACCGGCTGCCCCTGAGCGTCTGTGAGGAAAGCGTGTCCCTGTTCCCTGGAGTGCATAGATGGGTGGGTTTTGCAGCCAGACTATGGACACCCAGTGCTGTTGGCTGTAAGGACTGGGAGGCACCACTTATTATTGGACCCCTGTCACAGATTGCTAGGTGGTATGGGTGGAGCCACCAGTCCTCAGACCCCTGATGTGGGTAGGTGAGGACCCGGCTTAATTGGCAGAGTGGTGTCAAATGTCACGAACCTGCCACTCCACCATATAGCTGATACAGTTGAAGTTAGGCTTCAGGTATATAACCTGTTGTATTGTGCTAATGAGGGCCTAGGCTGTTGAAATGGGCCCACACAGGCCTATGCGGGGGTGAAAGGCATTCAAAGTCCACGGACCCCTTATCCCTGCGCCTAGGCAAAGGAGATGTGCCTGCCCTGAGTTCCTGGCTTAGGGGAGCTGGCAGATTATTTTTCTTCTGTTTGTTAATTTGTTCCCTTTCCAAGCCCAGGAGAATGGCTCAGGGTGCGTGATGGGTCCTACTTCTAGCCCAGGGGACGCAGCAATCACTGATGCCAGCCTAGAACCTGGTGCAGAGCAGGGAGGAGGCAGGTAAATGGGAGAGAGGTTCTTCCCAAATGGGGTGTTTTTTGATCCGTGCAGTGGGTTAGATGCATGTACTTATCTTTTGCCAATTAAGCACCACTTTTCACTGGTTCTGGAGGCTTGAGTAGACTCTCCGCCGCTTGGTCTCTCCCAATGTGGAAAACACATCCCGAGCGCCACTGCTTGCCTCACTGCACACACCAGCTGATTCGGCCTGCAGGGTGCTGGTTCCCATCGGGTCAGGTCTGGCAACTCTTTGCTGTTTCTGAACCGTCTCTCCCTCCCTCTGCCACTCAATCCGATTCCTCAACTTTACCTTTGATGTTTGGGGCTCCTAGATTGTCATATGTAATCGATTCACTTGCTTTTTCAGGTCTTTGTTGTAAGAGGGACCACAAGAAGCATCTGACTACTCCGCTATCTTGGCCTCGCCTCTGGTTTGGTGTTTTTTAATGGCTAGTGATGTTCAGCATCTTTTTTGTGTGCTTGTTGGCCATTTGTATATCTTCTTTGGTGAAACATCTATTCAAGTTGTTTGCCCATTTTTTAATTCAGTTGTTTGTCTTTTTGTTGTTGAGTTGGAGTTTTTATATATGCTGGATATTAAACTCGTGTCAGATATATGATTTGCAAATATTTTCTCCCATTCTGTAGGTTGTCTTTTCACTTTCTTGCCAAAAGTTTTTAATTTTGATGAAGTTCAATTTATCTATTTTGTTTTGTTGTTTGTGCTTTTGGTGTTGTATCTAAGAATCCATTGCCAAATGGATTGTACCCTCTTTGTACCCTGTTCTTTCCATTGTTTAATGAGTCTTTTCATTCAAGGTGGAGGGTGGGGGAAGCCAAGGAACACCTTCCCACTTTGTGCCTGGAACTGTGCAGGATGCCATTTTCTGGAAAGAACTTTCCATCTCTTCCAGAAATGAACAAATCAACCCATGTCCCATCAGCCAGATAACCTAACCCTGTGTAGTTCCTTTCTCCCTAATAAATATTTAGTGATCTACTTCCAAAAATTAGCCAATCAGAACCTTATGAATCACAACAAAATATTGTCTGACTCCTTGCTTTGGACGCATCATCAGGAGCAGGGACGAATTATCTAATAAGCAAGTTACGCACAGGCTTACTTGTGCTTATTTACTCATCTGTAGTATAGCGTTTCACTTGTTTTTCACCATATCAAAGATGGACATTGGTATACAAGTATCTGTTTGAGTCCCTGCTTTCAGTCTGATGAAGTGGAGGGCCAGCAAGGGTGAGGGAGACTGTCAGTGAGACAGATTGGCACAGTAGCCACAACAATGGACTCAAACTTGCTGGCAATGCAGGGCTGGGCAACGTTTCATTCTGTTGCACATAAGGTTATCATGAGTCAGAGTCAACTCCACGGCAGCTGTCTGTCTAACTATCTATCTGTCTACCTACCTATCTATTTATCTATCTGTGTGTGTGGTTCAGGATTCCTTTACCCTCTGCCAAGAAGAATACCATCAGAGATGCTTCAAGGGGTTCCTTCAAGTAACTTCTGACCTTCCACTGGCCAAGAGGAGCAGCCCTAGCTCCCTCCCACATCTTCTCCTCCACCAGCTCCTCCTCCCTCAGCTCTGCTTAGTGTGGACGTCTCTAAGGCCCTGGGCAGCACCCTCAGAGGGAAACATTCCTAGAAAGAAAAGTCCACTTAGTCTATTCCTATCAAGGCAGACTTGATTTCCCAGCGGCCATCTCCAGTTTTCCTTTAAACCTGAGTCAGCTTGGGACTCAAACTATAATAACCTCAGTAAATAAAGTCTGTACAAGACTGCCTTTAAAAAGAACAGTGTTAGGCCAAAAATATAGACAGACATTAAACTGTGAATGGTAGTATTTTTAGGAGGGCAGGATTACCAACAACTACCTTCTGTTCTACTGCATTATTTTAATTTTTCACTACTTTCAAGCATTACTTTTCTAATCAGGAAAACAAAATCATTGTCATTGTTAGCTGCTATCAAGTTGGTCCCCAACTCACGGCGACATCATGTACAACAAAACAAAATGTTGCCTGTTCCTGCACCACCCCCTTGATCAGTAGCTGATCGGACCATTGTGATCCATAGGGTTTTCATTGGCTGATTTTTGGAAGTAGATCACCAGGCCTTTCTTCCTAGTCTGTCTTAGTCTGGAAGCTCTGTTGGAACCTGTTCAGCATCAGAACAACACATAAGCCTCCACTGACAGACAGGTGGTAGCTGCACATGAGGTACATTAGCCAGGAATCGAACCCAAATTTCCCACATGGAAAGTAAGAATTCTACCACTGAAATACCAATAAAATGGAGTTGTTCAAAAACAGAAAACAACCAGAAAAGTTGATTCCTCTAAGAAATCCCCAAAGGTATTTCAGTCTTAGTTTGACAACTGAAGTTCTAGAGCAGGGGTGAGTAAATTACAGCCAAATCTGGCCCACTGCCTGTTTTTGTAAATAAAGTTTTATTAGCACACAGCTACACCCATATGTTTATGTATTGTCTATGGCTGCTTTTGCACCACAAGGGCAGAATTGATTAGTTGCAACAGAGACCATATGGCCTGTAAAGCTGAAAATATTTACTGTTTGGCCCTTTACAGAAAAAGTTTGCTGAGCCCTGGTCTAGAAGAACATAACTTTCTGAAGAGAAAACTAGCCAGTACCCAGTGCCAAGGCAGGAGCCCCCAACACATTTACAAGCTGGTAAGCTGGGCATCAGTGGCACAAACTGTTAAGTGTTCGGCTACTAACTGAAAGGTTGGTGGTTTGAACCTACCCAGAAACACCTAGGAAGAAAGGTGTGGCAATCTACTTCCTAAAGGTCACAGCCATGAAAATCCAAAGAAGCACAGTTCTACTCTGAAACACATGGGGGGTCACCACGAGTCAGAATTGACTGGATGGCAACTGGTTGGTTTTTAGTTTGTTTGGTTTTTTATCTAGGCAGCACAGAATCCTGGGTCTGGAGAACTGTTTAAGAGGTCATTCAGTCCATCTTCTGCCTCCATTCCCCATGGATGAGGGTCTCCTCTGCTCTGACCAGTCACTTAGGCAGAACACCACCACAACCACTCTTTGACAGGGGAAGTGCTTCCTTACATCTAACTGAAATCCTCCTAATCCTCCTGCCTCATGGCTCAGACCTTGGCCCAGCCCCAGCTACTTTGTTGGGTCTTCCATCGTTATTGGCTGAGGCTTGGATCTCAATCAATGCCCTGTTAAGCCAGCAAGACATCACCATTGGGAAGATGGCGCCAATGACAGCCAGCCCTACTCCTCCCGTTCCTGGGCTCCAGGCCCCACGGGTGTGCATAGGCAGGGCCTGACCAATGAGGTCCATCACGCCAGCATTAAAAGGGAGCTGATGGCTTTGGAAGCAATTGCTACCACTTCTAGAAGAACGATTACCTTAATGCTGCATAAACACCCATCCAGACCCATTCCGCAGGGGTAAATGAAAGAACAGGAGCATCTGGGTTGATTTATCTTGGCCAGAGGAAGCTGGAGAAATTCATTTCCCCCTCTAAATGATCGGCTCCGGGTCCTAAATATTGAATAATTTCCTAGCTGGGAAATGGATTTCCTCCCCTTCCCTGTGGCAGTCGGTTTGCATTCTTATGAGAGGTACTAAGTGGCACATTTTATAACAGGCTCTGCAGCCCCCCACCCTGTCAGTGCTCAGGTAGCATGCTGGGATTACAGATCCCTTTGGAGCTAGGGCCAGTCAGCCTGGTCAGCCTTTCCCCAGCCCTGAGCTTGGCCTGTGACCAGGGCAGCCAAGATTTTCCCAGTCCTACCCATTGGCAGGTGAGTTCCCCGAAAGGTCTGGCTGCCCAGACCTGGAATCTGGTGACAGCTCTGAGCTCAGAGCCTCTTAATTGTCTGTCTTCCCTACTAGGGGGTGACTTTGACGCAGGGACTGGCACAGTGGCTGTGACTGTGACATAGTAGGTGCTAGCTACTTCCTGAATAAGTGAATGGCTAGATGGATGAATGAACAAATGAATGAATGAGTGGCTAGAAGGATGGATGGCACCTTTAACCTTCAGCTGACGATGAGCTCCTTTAGGGCAAAGATTGTGATTCATTTATCTCTGTACCTTTGGTGCCTGAGACACAGTAGGCCGTCAATAAATGTTCATTCAATTAATGTATCAGAAAATGAACAAGAGTCATTGCCCCACCAGCCCAGAAGACTGGACTTTCTGACCCAACCACCATCAGAAACTGCCCAATGGGGACTCTGACCCTGGGGTAGTCCCAGGCCCTGGAGGTGGGGAAGGCAGGTCCTACAGCTGCTCTGCATGCCCCTGCCTGGAGGGCCTGGGGGATTCTGCTTCCATCGGCCAACGGGGGAAACTAGTCACGAAGTTGGAGTTTAGGCTTGGAATCTGTTCATCAAGAATAGAGGGGTGCAGCCAGAGAAGAGAGAACCAGTCAGGAGAGATGCTTTCCCAGGAGGCAGAGGTAGAAGAAATCCAAATGCCCAAGTTAGTCGCGGCGTTTGACCAGTGTGCAGGGAGGGATAGAGACAGAAAACAGAGGAGAAATCGAGTGAGAAAAGCAGAAAGAAGAGGCCAAAAATGGGAAACTGAGACAGCAAGTGAATGCAAAATAGAGAGAAGCAGACCAAAGAAGGATAGAACGAGGCAGAGGTGTGACAGACAAGGGACTCCAAGATAGACCACCCTGGGGCAGGCAGGGAAAGCCACGTCAACTTTGCTGGGGCAGAGAGTGGCTTGGTGACCTTTGAGTGCTTATACCCTAAAAGCTGAGCCATTTCTGCCAACAGGAGATTGAACCCAGAAAAGAGTTTGATGCCCTTCTCGGCCAGGCTTTGGAGACCATACCCAGAGGATCTAATGGGAGCCTCCTCGGCTCCATGCCCAGCTCTGACCCCACTGCCTGCCCCAATCACCAGGTTTCCATTGCTTTGAGAGTCATGAGGATAAACAAGGAAACCCTCAGGTGCCAAGGCAGCAGCGGTGCTATCAGCTAGAACGTGAGCTTCATAAAGCTTCATGATCTTTGTTTCATTCACTGCTGTATCCTTCAGGGTCTAGAACAGTGTGCATAGTAGGTGCCTAATATATATCCACTGAATGAATGGGTGGGTGAATGAAAGAACCCCTAACAGTACCAGACTACAGCAGAAGCCACTTCATTAGCTCCATGGAAAGGGTCCTGGGATGCCTGGGCCCTGAGTCTGGGGATAGCCCTTGCTGGGAGCCAAGCCCAAGGGTCTCCCCCAAAGCCCCAAGGTGTGTCTGCGTCCCCTGATCTCAGAACCTCTAGCAGGACACCGCTGCTGCCAACTCACCTCGTCCATGAGCTTGGCCATGGTTCTCAGCTTGACCACACGCAAGAATCGTCTGGAGAACTTTTTAAATTACCGCTTGCCTACCCCATTCCGGACCAACTAAAACAATTTCAAGGAGTGGACCCTGGGGCATTGGTATGGGTTTAAAGGCTCCTCAGGTGATTCTGGGGTGCAGCCAGGGGCTGAGAACCTATCACCTAGATTCTATCCCAACGGTTTCCCCAGTGTGGTCCCTGGACCAGCAGCATCAGCATTACCTGGGAGCTTGTTAGAAATGTACATATTGGGCCCCGCCCTCCACCTAATGAATCAGAAACCCTGAGGTGGGGTCCAGCAGTCTATTTTAAGAAGCCCACCAAGTAATTATGATGCAGCCCAGGTGTGAGAGCTACCGCTCTAGAAGTTTCTCCAGAAGCCTTCCAGGGAGATGATTGCTCACAGGGATGAGCTCACAGGAAAGCCAGGTCACTGAGAGCCTGGGGACTGGAAAGCAATGCTCCTGGGGTATCAGGAACACAGGCGGCCTCGCAGTGAGATCAATACTCTGGGAGGATCAATTTCCTGAGATGGGGTCTCAATACATCTTGAAAAACAGTATTTCTGGATGGTTAATACTCCTTCAATCACAATTTCCAGAGATTAGGGTCCCAATAATCCTTCAATATCAGTATTCCTGGGACGTTAACTTTCTGGTGTATCAATAATCCAATACCAACATTAGGAGGCCAGCAGGATTGGAGCATCAGTCTCCTGAGATGGGGTCCCGATCCCCCTTCAGTATCAAGTCTGGCAGTGTACCATTTATTTCCCAGGTATTTCTCTCCAGTTCCTGTGGGATCCCTTACTGTATTCCCCATGCTATTTGTCAAATGAGGTTGGTTTCAATGGCACTTTTTTGGGCCCCTTAGATTCGGAGGGGAGGTCAGTGGGGGCTCTGCAGAGCCCCAAGGATGTTTCTTCTGATAGATAGATAGATAGACAGACTGATAGACAGATAGATAGACAGATATAGATAGATAGATAGACAGACAGACTGATAGATAGATAGACAGATAGATAGATAGACTTAGATAGACGTAGACAGATAGACGCCATCAAGTTGATTCTGACTCGGCAACCTATGTACAACAGAATGAAATATTTCCTGGTCCTGTGTCATCCTCACAGTTACCAGCATGTTTGAGTCTATCACTGTGGCTAATCCATCTCACTAAGGGTCTTTCTCACCTTCACTGGCCCTCTGCTTCACCAAATATGTTGTTCTTCTCTAGCAGTTGATCCCTACTGATGGTAATTCCAAAGCAACTAAGTTGGACAATTTTCTGTCGTGATCCGTAAGGTTTTCATTGGATAATTTTCAGAAGTAGATCACCAGGGCTTTCTTCCTAGTCTGTCTTAGTTCGGAAGCTCCATTGAAACCTGTTCACTATAGGTGAGCCTGCCGGTATTTGAAATACTGATAGCATAGTTTCCAACAACACAGCAACATGCAAGCCACCATAGTATGACAAACTGACAGACAGGTGGTGGTCTTCTTCCTTTGCCCCTCTCCCAAGTTGTTGACAAGTTCCCAATGGGGCAGAGGAGGAACAGGTGACTGCCTGGGGAAATTACAAGATTCCAAATGGACAGTTCAACTTTTGAATGTGATCCAGTCAGAATGCTAGCTCCTCCAAGGCCTGTCCATCCCAGCCCTGATGGGAACAGATAAGACGAAGGTACCAGGCAGTGGAACTCCAGCCCCTGGTCCTGCTGGAAGGGCAACCCTAGAAAGTGGCTGGACCCATCAGAAGAGGGGGAGACAAAAAGCAGGGTCACATCAGTAGGGAGATGCTGGTACTCACCCACCATTTGGGGAGGGACAGAACAGGATCTCATGACAGGAGGGAGGCCACCAGAGGTCATTTCTTGGGCCCTGGGCATGGTGACTGGGAACTCCTGGTCCTGGTTCCATCCCAAATGCCTGAAAAGCTCTTCTCGTCTCTGGGCTTCAGTGACTTTTTCTTTAAAAGGACAGAGTATACTAAACAGTTTCTGAGGCCCCTTCCAGTCTAATCCATTCCATTTAATCCAGCCCTCTGCCTTCATTCAACGAAGGTATTATGTCCATCTTAAAGGTGGAGCACCTGAGGCCCAAAGAGGTGAAGTGAGTTGCCCAAGGTCATGTGATGAGTCAGGGACAGAGGGGAGAGCCAGAGCCCTGGGCCCTGCCCTCTAAAGAGGGGCAATGGTATAGAGTAGTAAGATTTAGAGGCTCAAATCTCAACTCTCTCTTTACAACTGTGTGACCCTGGACAAGTTACTTCCCCTCTCTGAGCCTCAGTTTCCTCCAGGGCTTTGAACCCAGTTCATTTTTGTTTGTACCCCCTGCTGAGAATTTGCATTTCCACTCCAGATATACTGAATCAGAATCTACATTTTAACCAACTCCCCAGGTGAATCTTACGTGTATATAAGGGGGTTGAATGGAAACCCTGGTTTTCTGATATGTGAGATGACCTCTCAGAGGGTTCTCACATGAAGATCAAATAAAAAATGATCACAAGCACTTACACAACACCAGCTCTGTGCCAGGTACTGTTCTAGGCACTTGCTAACTCATTAGTTTCCTCACAATCACCTTGTGAATTATGTACTATTTATCATCCTCAGCAAAGGTAAACCTCTTGTCCAAAGACACACGACTTTTTCATTTGGCAGGCCCAGGATTTCACCAAGGTCTATTTCTGGACTCCATGTATTTTGCACTGCATTAAAAAAAAAAAAAAAAAAAGTCACTGTCAAGTCTATTCTGACTCATAGTGACCCCATGTATGTCAGAGTAGAATTGTGCTCCATAGGGTTTTCAATGGCTGTGATCTGCCGGAAGTAGATAACCAGGTCTTTCTTCTGAGGAGCCTCTGTGTTGTCGCCAACCTTAAGGTTAGTAGCTGAGTGCTTAAACGTTTCTGCCACCCAGGGACTCCCTCAAGCCACCTTAAGAAGCAGTTGGGTTTTGGGCCTGTTCTGGGGTTTAGCTGCTTCTCTCTCCCTTCAGCATCGTGGCTAAATTTGGTTCTCTTCACAGTGACAAGGGTTTCCGCCACGCGGCGAGAAAACCAGCCAAAGTCACCTGAGGAGGCAGACACTTCATCACTTCTCTATAATCTATAAGACACACGTCCTCGGGGTCCCCTTGGTGAAAGAGACCCTCCCTCTCCAACACAGTGAGGAGGAAAATGACCCAGTTGCCAAAGAAGATGCAGAGCAGTTCCCTTCTTTCTTTCGCCAATTATTTACTGAGCCCCTGCTCTGTCATGCCACGCCCAACACTGTCCTTGTGGGCGGAAGCTGACAGCCTGGCCGTGGCCCCTGCAGGACTCACAACCCCATCCCCCCAAAGCTAGATGGAGTGCCATCCCTTCCAGCGAAACAGGGTCCTCCTGGCTCTGCCCTCAGTGGCTGTGCAGCCACGAGTCCCCACCCCAACCTGAGCCTCAGAGGAATGCACCAGCTGGCCCCTGGAGCTATCCCAGGCCTAAGATCTCAGACAAGCAACTCCGAGTACATTTCTGACAGACACTGGGGCTTTGGGGCCATTCCAGGCAGTGGCTGGGCAGTAGCGCTAGCAGGAGCAGCAGCTGGGGATGCAGAAGGCAGGCAGCCAGCAGACGAGATAATTGTTTCATCTTGTCTAAGGAGGAGAATCGGAGTGCTGCCTGCAGGCTGATAAAGTCGGCCTCCCCTGCCCAGGCCAGAGAGGCGCGGGGCCCGCAGTTGGCTGGGGTGAGATAAGGCTATTAATTCACAGACAGGCCCTATTCAGTAGTTCACATTCATAATTGCAATCAAGGGGGCAGGAAGCCGCCTTTGTAATGGGAGGGGAGGGGCCCACTCCCAGGATGGGGGTCTGGGCCTGAGGTGGCCCTAATGCATTAGGCACTTGGGTACTGAGGGCTTCGAGGTGTCCCCAGACCCTTAGTTGGAGGCACCAGGGTTGGGCTCTGGGGTGTCACCCAAACTGAGTTAGGTCCCTACTCTGGTCACACAGGCCCTGCTCCTGTCCACCTCTTCCATCCAGTCGTGATTACGCGGATGGACTCCAGCCTCAGATCAGCGAAGCCGAGTCCTAGCTCTGCCCTACGTGGCTGTGCAGCCATGACGAGTTCACACCCAACCTGAGCCTCAAGGTCTCCATCTGAAAGGGGGTCATAAAGCAGGGGCGGATTAACCAGGAGGCAAGATACATACGGGCTTACTTGTGTTTACTTACTAATCTGTAGTTCACAACTTCACCTGGTGAAAAAACAGGTGAAATTGTGCACTACAGATTAGTAAGTAAGCACAATTAAGCCCGTGCTTATTGGGTGATCCGTCCCTGGGTCATAGTAACCCCAATGGTCATAGTGCAAGATTCCCTGAGGCCATCCATACAGAGCACCTAGCACCCACCTGCCCCGCCTGCCCCACCCGGAGTCAGCGAAGGTGAGATCACAGGACTTCTGAGTCAAGAACAAACCGGAAGGTGTTTTTTAAAAAATCACCACCACCACAAAATGCCCATTTGATGGCTCTGAAGGGAGGCCTGGGCCTTTAAGATAGGACTCGATCCAGCCCTCAGCCAGGCCAGGGAAGCAGATCAATCTTGGGGAACATTAGGAACAGGGATTGATTGGAAGGCAGAAGGTATGATGAATGAAGTCCATAGGGACCGGGCCCTGACCCCGGCTGCCCGCATGTGCTCCCTGCGGGGAGGCTTAGACAGGCCTGGGGACCCACAGAACTCTCGGGGTAAAAGGTAGACCCCAGACCATTGCTCCTAAAGGAGTAGCTGGGATCTGAGACCCCTCCCCAGATATACACGCACACATACACGCACTCTGTGCCAAGCGCAGGTCCCCAGCACAGCCCCAGGTTGGGAAAGGGCAGCTGATAAACTCAATCCAGTTAAACTAGTGTTTGCAGTAAGCTGCTATGTGCCAGGCCCTGGAGCTTCTGCGATGAACCGGACACAGGCCCTGTCCTTGAGTGCTCACAGCCCAGCCAGGGAGACAGACTTGGAATAGGGAATGACTCCGGGGGCGGGGGTGGGATTCTCAGTTGATACTCCGTCAATATCTGGAGCCTTGCTTTTCACCAATGCCCTCAGTGCAGCTTGGACCTCTTCCTTCAGTACCATTGGTTCCTGATCATGTGCTACCTCCTGAAATGGTTGAACGTCCACCAATTCTTTTGATACAGTGACTCTGTGTATTCCGTCCATCTTCTTTTGATGTTCCCTGCATTGTTTAATATTTTCCGCATAGAATCCTTCAATATTGCAACTCAAGGCTTGAGTTTTTTCTTCTCTTCTTTCAGCTTAAGAAATGCCAAGCATGTTCTTCCCTTTTGGTTCTCTATCTCCGGGTCTTTGCACATGTCATTATAATGCTTTGTCTTCTTAAGACACCTGTGAAATCTTCTGATCAGCTCTTTTAATTTATCATTTCTTCCCTTCGTTTTAGCTACTCTACTTTCAAGAGCAAGTTTCAGAGTCTCTTCTAACATCCATTTTGGTCTTTTCTTTCTTTCCTGTCTTTTTAATGACCTCTTGCTTTCTTCATATATAATGTCCTTGATGTCATTCCACAACTCACTTTGGTCATTAGTGTTCAATGCATCAAATCTATTCTTGAGATGGTCTCTAAATTCAGGTGGGATATACTCAAGGTTGTACTTTGGCTCTTGTGGACTTGTTCTAACTTTCTTCAGTTTCAACTCGAACTTGCATATGAGCAATTGATGGTCTGTTCCGCAGTCAGCCTCTAGCCTTGTTCTGATGATAATGAGCTTTTCCATAGTCTCTTTCCTCAGACGTAGTCAATTTGATTCCTATGTATTCCATCTGGCAAGGTCCATGTATATAGCCTAACCATTTATGTTGGTGAAGAAAGGTATTTGCAATGAAGAAGTCATTGGTCTTGCAAAATTCTATCATGCAATCTCCAACATTATTTCTATCACCAAAGCTATTTTCCAACTACTGATCCTTCTTCTTTGTTTCCAACTTCTGCATGCCAATCACCAGTAATTATCAATGCATCCTCATTGGCATATTCGATCAATTTCAGACGGCAGAAGTTGGTAAAAATCTTCAATTTCTTCATCTTTGGCCTTGGTGGTTGGTGCGTAAATTCATCTATGCCAAGAAATTTGGAAGACAGCTGCCTGACCAACCAACTGAAAAAGATCTGTATTCACGCCTATTCCCAAGAAAGGTGATCCAACTGAACATGGAAATTATCGAACAATATCATTAATATCACACACAAGTCAATTTTGCTGAACATCATTCAAAAGCGGCTACAGCAATATACTGACAGGGAACTGTCAGAAATTCAAGCCGGATTCAGAAGAGGACATGGAACCAGAGATATTGCTGATGTCAGATGGATCCTGGATGAAAGCAGAGAATACCAGAAGGTATTCTATGCAAAGGCATCTGACTATGCAAAGGCATTCTACTGTGTGGATCATAACAAATTATGGATAACATTGCGAAGAATGAGAATTCCAGAGCATTTAACTGTGCTCATGAGGAACCTCTACATAGATCAAGAGAGGCAGTTGTTCGAACAGAGCAAGTGGATACTACATGGTTTAAAATCAAGAAAGCTGTGCACCAGTGTTGTATCCTTTCACCATACTTATAAAATCTGTATATTGAGCAAATAATCTGAGAAGCTGGACTATATGAAGAAGAACCCAGCATTAGGATTGGAGGAAGACTCATTAACAACCTGTGTTATGCAGATGACACAAACTTACTTGCTGAAAGTGAAGAAAACTTGAAGCACTTACTGATGAAGATCAAAGACCATAGCCTACAGTATGGATTACACCTCAACACAATGAAAACAAACATCCTCACAACTGGACCAATAAGAAACATCATGATAAATGGAGAAAAGATTGAAGTTGTAAAGGATTTCATTTTACTTGGATCCGTAATCATCAGCCATGGAAGCAGTGGTCAAGAAATGAAAAGACACATTGCATTGGGCAAATCTGCTGCAAAAGACCTCTTTCAAGTGTTAAAAAGCAAAGATGTCACCTTGAAAACTAAGGTGCACTTGACCCAAGCCATGGTGTTTTCAATAGCCTCATATGCATGCGAAAGCTGGACAATGAATAAGGAAGACCAAAGAAGAAATGATGCCTTTGAACTGTGGTGTTGGAGAAGAACATTGAATATACCATGGACTTCCAAAAAGAACAAATAACTCTATCTTGGAAGAAGTACAACCAGAATGCTCCTCAGAAGCAAGGATGGAAAGACTACATCTCACATACTTTGGACATGTTATCAGGAGGGATCAGTCCCTAGAGAAGGACATCTTGCATGGTAAGTTAGAGGGTCAGAAAAAAGAGGAAGACCCTCGATGAGATGGATTGACACAGTGGCTGTAACAATGGGCTCAAGCATAACAACGATTGTGAGGATGGCGCAGAACCAGGCAATGTTTCATTCTGTTGTACATACGGTGGCTATGAGTCAGAAATGACTTGATGGCACCTAACAACAACAGCAGGGGAGGAGGGAGAGGGGAGCTCTGGGAGTGGCACGCCCAGGGCTTCGGGTGCCCAGAGGTGGCACCAGCCCAGGGTAAAGGCAGGCGAGGCTTCTTGGAGGAGGTGACAGTTAGGCTGAGCCCTAAAAGGGGGCAGGCATTAGGCAGAGGAGGGAAAATTGTTCCAATCAGGGGGAACAGCATGGAAAAGGTGTGTGCGGGGCTGAGCGGCCATCCTCTGGGGAGTCAGGGGGCAACTGGGGAAGAGCAGGGCCAGCCAGGAGTCCCAGCTTTATCCTGTGAGCAATAAGGAATCATTAAACACATTTAAAGAGTCCTATAGGGTCACTATGAGTCGACGGTAATGGGTCAACAAGTAAAGAGTCAGTTGTATACTATTCAGCCATAAGCAGAAATGAAGTTCTGATACATGCTATGGGGTGAATGAACCTTGAAAATATGCTAAATGAAATAAACCAAACCTCAAAGAGGAAATCACCAAATCAATACCATTTACAATAGCCCCCAAGAAGATAATGCTTAGGAATAAATCTAACCAGAGATGTAAAAGATCTCTACAATGAAAACTACAAGACACTACTGCAAGAAACCATAAGAGACCTGCAGAAGTGGAAAAACATACCTTGCTCATGAGTAGATAGACTCAACATTGTGAAAATGTCAATTCTACCCAAAGCGATCTACAGATACAATGCAATCCCAATCCAAATTCCACCGGCACTTTTTAATGAGATGGAGAAACAAATCACCAACTTCATATGGAAAGGGAAGAGGCCCTGAATAAATAACGCATTACTCAAGAAGAAGAACAAAGTGGGAGGCCTCAGACTACCCGATTTTAGAACCTATTATACTGCCACGGTAGTCAAAACAGCCTAGTACTGGTACAACAACAGATACACAGACCAGTGGAACAGAATTGAAAACCCAGACATAAATTCATCCATCCATGAGCAGCTGATATTTGACAAAGGCCCAAAGTCCATTAATTGGGGAAAGGACAATCTCTTTAACAAATGGTGCTGGCATAACTGGATATCCATCTGCAAAAAACTGAAACAAGACCCATACCTCACACCA
>NW_004443984.1:12429191-12460151 GCF_000243295.1 Trichechus manatus latirostris
GGAGAAAGGTGGGGTGCAGAACTCAAATTCTAGTAAGAAGACCAGACTTAATGGTCTGACTGAGACCGGAGGAACCCTGGAAAGCACGGCCCCTGGATTCTCTATCAGCCTAGAACTAAAACAATTTCCGAAGCCAACTCTTCAGACGGGGATTGGACTGGACTGTGGAACATAAAGTGATACTCGTGAGGAGAGTGCCTCTTAGCTCAAGTAGATACAAGAAACTAAATGGGCAGCTTCTGTCTGGAGGTGAGATGGGAAGGCGGAGAGGGTCAGGAGCTGGTTAAATGGACATGGAGAATCAGGGGTGGAAAGGAGGAGTGTGCTGTCACAATAAGGGGAGAGCAATTAGAGTCACATAACAATGTGTGTATAAATTTTTGTATGGGAAAAAATAAATAAATACCAAACACGAAAGGACCAATATGGTATGATCCCATTGATATGAAATATCTATAATAGACAAACACAGGTTGTTGTTGTTAGGTGCCGTCAAGTCAATTTTCGATTCAGAGTGACCCCACGTGACAGAGAGTAGAATTGCCCCATAGGGTTTTCTAGGCTGTAATATTTATGGGAGCAGATCACCAGGTCTTTTCTCCCAGAGGCCCGCTGGTGGCTTTGAACTGCCGACTTTCTGGTTAGCAGCCGAGTGCTTAACTGTTGCACCACCAGGGCTCCTTAGGCAAATGCATCAAAAAACCCAAACCTATCACCGTCGGGTGGATTCCAACTCATAGCGACCCTATAGGACAGAATAGAGCTTCCCTATAGGGTTTCCAAGGCTGTAAATCTTAACAGAAGCAGACTGTCACATCTTTCTCACAAGGAACAGCTGGTGGGCTCAAACCACTGATCCTTTGGTTAGTAGCCGAGCACTTCAACCACTGCACCGCCCGGGCTCCCGGGCAGAAGCATAGAGACAGAAAATAGACTAGCAGTTACCAGGGGTTGGAGAGAGGAAGGAAGTGGGGAATTATGCTTAATGGGTACAGAGTTTCTTTTTGGGGTGATGAAAAGTTTTAGAAATAGTGGTGATGGTTGTACAACGTGATAACTGTAACTAACGCCACTGAATTATACGTTTAAAAATGGTTAAAATGGCAAATTTATGTTATATATATTTTATTATAATTTTTAAAAAGTCAGTTCTAGACACTCTCAGGAAGTGGGGTATGGATAAGAGAGGCAATGAGGTGGAGGCAAGGTGGGGAAGAGAAGGTGCTGTTCCTGTGTTCCCAGCCTGTCTGCCCCTCCAGAGCTGCCTCAGCTCCTCCGGACCCCAGCAGAGCAGATCCACCCTTAACCCACAGACTTGACCCCCAGCCCCGCCACCAGCTCCCCTTCTCCCACGGGCCTCAGAAAGGACTTGAAGGGAGTGGTGTGCATGAAAGGGAGACTCGCACAACCCAGTTGCTACCCAGAGTCGCTGTGTGACCTGGGGCCACTCACTCAGCCTTGTTGGTTTTCAGTTCTCATCCCAGTAATTCCCTCTCCTTCCTGTGGCCTTAGCAAGAAAAGGAGAGAGGGAGGGAGGGGAGGAAACAGACTTAAACGCAGTGATTGCCAACTATAGGCCTGGTGCTGCACTTCACGTCTCTATGGGTCGCGAGACAGTTCCTCTCTAACGAGTTTGCTGTGTGACCTTGGAGCAAGCCATATCGCCACTCTAGGCCGCAGTTTCCCTACTATAAAACGCCGTGGTTCGCACGGGTTGCCTGTAAGGGTTCATCCAGTGCTAATACTCTGGAAAGTGCAAAGGGAAAATTTTTGGAGTCAGATTCCTGGTCCTTGCTGACTCAGCTGTGTGGCCTCAGGCAAGTTCCCCACCATCTCTGGGCCTCTCATACTTTGAAGAATGCAGATAACAAGGCCCACCTGGCCTCCAGGTGGTGAGAATGCAGTGAGGCAGTTTATGCAAAGCACCCAGCACGGGCCTGGGCACAAGAGGCTCCTGCACACCTGACCATTCTCGGGCGCTCCAAGTCCAGACCAGCTCTGGCCAGGCCCGGGGACTGGAATTGCAGCAAAGGACAGGGGCGGCAGGAAAGCGCACCGGCGCAGCTGTGTGTTCAGGCATTCCATTTGGAATGAATCTCCTTTCATCCCAGCAAGTGAAGTGTCCGCACTGCACCACCCCACACTCCAGAGCGAGTGTCTACAGTCACGCAGACCCCCATTTATCACGAAGCATTTGATGGAATATTCCTCCTGGAGGAACTGCGCTCTCAGACACTCCTCAAGCTCAGCAAGGGTCTTTGAAACTTAACAGCGGGTTCTTTAAAGGGGCAAGAGAGGCGTGCTGCATCCTAATATGTAGCTTTTGAACACATCAACGTTAATAGAGGTCACCATTCCAGGGGAGACGGGGCCCTTCCCAGAAATAAATCAACGGCTGGCGCCACTGGCCAACGGATTTGTTTGCTGGAGCTTTTTTTCCCAATCGCCCAGTGGGGCTGGAGGGATAGAGGGGTGAGGGAGGCAGGCATATCTGCACCCCCATTACTGGGCCTCGGGGGTGTGGAGAGGGAAGAATCCCATCTGAAAGAGGCCTAGGGAGATCATCTGTCAGCTTGTCCCAACTGTCATTGCCACATAGGATTACAGCGTTTCAAGGGGGACACTGGTGAATATTCACCCAGGGTTTCCTGGGTGCCAGGCATCAAGCTAAGGCCTAATGTGTATCCTCTTATTTCATCCTCATAGCTACCTGGGGAAACTGAGGCCCAGAGAGGTTAGAGTCCTTGCCCAAAGTCCTATAAGCCAGTACAGGACAAAGCTGGGCCTCAAACTCCAATTTTCTCCAGTCCAAAGTCTGACCTTAATCACCACCCAGGCTGCCTGTCGGAAGGGCTTTGGGGTCCAGAATGGAATTTTCTGACCTGTAGACCCGCTGGACAGCCCTCTGGGTAAAACAAATGGTTTGCACTCAACTACTAACCTAAAGGTTGACAGTTTGAACCCACCCAGAGGTACTGTGGAAGAAAGGCCTGGTGAACTGCTTCCATAAAGACTACAGCCAAGAAAACCCTATGGAACAGTTCTACTCTGTAATACATGGAGTCCCATTGAGTCGGAATCAACTTGATGGCAATGAATTGGGGTTTTTTTTTGTTTGTTTATACCTACTGAGCACTCCCTAGTGGCCCTGTTTCATTTCATTGTGGCCCTCCTCATCCTCTAGAGAGGGAGAAGTCAGGAGGGGAGGCAGGGCTGGTTCTCATCTCCTTGGCATTTCTGGGGAGCGGGGAGAAGGTGGAGGCGTATGTAGGGGAGGAGAGGAGGGAGCAGCAAAGACAGAGCGAAGATCCTCTGCCCTGACCCAGCCTCCTGGAGAAGGCAGCTGCTTTATGAAAACAGAATGCCATATGACAAAAAATACACTCCGGGCTTTGCAACCAGACAGGCCTGGTTCAAATCCTTGCTCTGCCACGTCCTGGCTGTGTGGCCTTGGGCATGTGACTTGACCTGCCTGAGCCTCGGTTTAGAAACATGCCCTCACTCTTGGTTTGAAAGCATGGCCCCTCCAGCAGGACCTCCACACAGTCATGGGAAGGGGGATATGGGGTCTGTGTGACAGTCACCTCCGTTGTCCCAGACCCCTCTGACTCTTTTCCCATCCCTTGGCTGTCTGTCAACAATGCCTGCACAGAATGGCTTGCCCCTGCCATAGTCCTGCCACATTTAAAACTCCTAACAAATGCTCTGGTGTATAATGTTTTATGTTCCAGTCATTTCTGGGTTACTGATTGCTTATCAGTAGTGTTGCTTATGTGAGTTCCATGATTTATCTGGTTCTGCCCCCACCTCCCTGTGTGGCCCTGGGAGAGTCATTCATCCTCCTGACTTTGAGTCAGAGAATGTAGGAGCTGGTAGGGAGGAACCTCAGAGATCATCAATCCAGGCCTCTCATTACATCGATAACGATCATGGCAACAACCCAAACCACCTATGGAGCCTGTGGTAGACCAGTACATTGGTGGCCCCCAATGCCCTATGGAGTCCCCTGCTACACTGACTCTGGGCTCAACCATGTGGCTTGCTTTGCCAATGGGACATCAGCAAGCATGAGGCAAATGGAGGCTCAATCGGTACTTGCTTGTTGGGACTTTGTCTCTTGAGACACTCCCTCTTGGGATGCTGCCTTGAGACCTCCATGCTATAAGAAAGCCCAAGCTAGCCACATAAGAAATATCTAGAAGCCCCAGCAGAGAACCCCTGCTGGGCTCCCAGCCAACAGCCAGCACCTACTGCCAACCATGTGAGTGGAGCCATCTTGGACACTCCAGCCCAGTCAAGCCTACATGAGTGACCCCAGACAACACTAGGGTAGCCAACTCTTCCCGGTTTGCCTGGGACTTACCCAGATTTATCACTAAAAAGCCCCAGTTCCCAAGAACTCACCCCCTTCTGTCCCAGGCAAACAGGGACAACAGTTCGTCACCCTACTGGCAACCGATGAAGCAGGAAAACCATCCCACCAACCCATAAAATCAAGAGAAATAATAAGTGGTTGTTGTTTTAAGCCTCTAAGTGTTAGGATGTTTTGTTATGCAGCAATAGATAATTGAAACAAGTCCCGAATATGTGCCAAGCACTGGAATAGGCTCTTGACATTTCTAATCTGCACAAGAGTTTTATGAGATGGTTTTATTATTACCCAATAAGTAAAGAAAACAAGGCTCAGACAGGTTAAGTGGTATTTCAAGGTCAGGCAGCAGCAAAGTAATGGAGCTAGGGTTCAAACGTCAGTCTAACTCCACCATATAAACTCGGCTCCCTCTACCATAATTGTCACCACAGAAGCCCTGGGTGTTTTTACTGCCATTTGACAAGTAGTAATCCATGGTTCAGAAAGAGTGACTTCCACTGGTCACAAGGCAAGTTAGTACAGGATGCTACCTCCGTTGTTCTAAGTTTAATAATAAAAATAGCAGTATCTGTTATCTAGCGCCGTAATAATGCTATGTAACAAATCATACCCAAAACTCAGTGACTTATAGCAACAAGCATTTATTTAGTTCATAGGTGGCTCGGGTTTTGACTGGGCTTGCTCATGTGTCTGGGAGGCAGCTAGCTGTTGGCTGATCTAGGTTGGCTTCAGCTGGAGCAAATGTGGCAGCTCAGCTCCTCTCCATATTTCTCCTATCCTCCAATGGACTAGCCTGGGCATGTTCTCATGGCAAAGGCAGAAGTGCGGGAGCTAGCCAAGCGGTAACATACAAGGCCTAGGCTTGGACCTGGTGCATCGTCACTTCCACCACATACATTGCCAGGGCAGAGATGTAAGACATGGAGAAAAAGACTCTTCGTGTTGAGTGAGAGTAACTGCAAGGTCATGTTGCAAAGGATATGAGTACAGAAAATGCTGAAAATAGGGGCCAGCAATGCAATCAGTTTATCACATTAGCTATGGTGGAGTCCTTGGTGGTACAAACAGTTAATAATGTTTGGATGCTAACCAAAAGGTTGGAGATTCGAGTCCACCTAGAGGCACCTCAGAAGAAAGGTCTGGCCATCGACTTCTGAAAAATCAGCCATTGAAAACTCTATGGAGCACAGTTCTACTTTGACACACATGAGATCACCATGAATCAGGATTGATTCAACCGCAACTTGTTTTGGTTATCATTATGGGATTATTACCGGTTATGTGCCAGGCATCATGCTGGGTATTTCATACTTGTTATCACATTTATTTCTTGAACTATTCCTATAAGGTAATTATGTACCATTATTAGCTCTCATTTCCTAGTTAAGGAAACTGAGGCTTATGGAGATTCAGTCACACAGCAAGTAAGTGGGAGAGCTAGAATATAAGGCCAGGTCTATTTCATGCCAAAGCTCATGCTCTTACCGACTGAGCTACCCCACCCCCACCAGCTTCTGTGGGAGCTGGGGAAGAATAAGCAGGAATGGATTACCCAATAAGCAAGGTATGCACTGGCTTCCTTGTACTTACTTACTAATCTGTAGTGCACAATTTCACCTGAAACCCATGTGAAATTGTGCACTACAGATTAGTAAGCACAAATAAGTCCGTGCGTACCTGCTTACTGGTTAACCTGCCCCTGTGAACGAGACAGCCCTTGCAGCTGGTTCCAGCACTGACATTCCAGACGACAGGAGGCCGGGCTCTCTGAAGGCTCCCACCGGAGTCAGGAGCCTGTTTTTTCTCCAGCGAGAAGTTTCTGCTGATAGGGCAGGAAGTCTTGCTCACAGAGATGAAAGCCCCTTTTGCGGGCGAGGCAGCTCTGCTGACAAAGGACAGGCTTCCTTTAGAGTTGGTCCTCTGGGAGGGAAGGAGGTGCGAGCTACAGAGTTGGGGGGAGCCACGGCTATAGTGTAGAGTTGGTACCTGAGCATGCAGATGAGGGGCAGAAAGCCCACAAACTTCACCTGCCATCAGTAAGGCCAGAAGCAGCCGTGGCGGCAGTGGGAGGCTTCCTGCTCTGGGGGTTGGAGGACAAAGGCTGCCTGAGCTAGTAAAGCACTAGAGATGATCCAGACCAATGGTACAGATGGGGAAACTGAGGCCCAGAGAGGGACAGAGACCTAACCACAGTCACACAGCCAGAAGGAGGCCAGCTAGACCTGGATACTCATCCTGCCTGGCAGTGGTCCAGGCTCATCTCTCCCCCATTGGGGTCCCCCAAGGGCTCACACTGAGAAAGAAGCCCAGTGAAGGCAGGGCCTCCCTGCCAAGCTCGCACACCACCAGGTCCTGCATCTCCTGGGGCAGTCAGACCTTGGGCCGTCTGGGGCCCACTGAGCCGTTTCTGTGTCTTTTTTTCAAGGAGACTCAGTCGAACATGGTGCTGATCGGCAAACACCATTTATTATGTCTGCTGCTCCTGGAGCTCCGTTCTCTGAGACAGATAATGCCCCTTATCTCAGCCTGGAGAGCAGGTCGGGGGGAGGCCCAGAATTATGATCCCCCCTTTGGTGATAAGGATTTGGAAGCGTAGCTGTGAGCAAACACTGCACCAGGGGCAGGCATGGCATTTGCATGGGGAATTTCACAAGCACACCTCGAGGAGACTCCCTGGACCCCTCAGCAAGGTAGAGGACACTGGGGACAATGTCATGGACCATGTGCAGCCCAGGCGCTTCCTCTGCCCCTGGCTCACGAGTCACCTTGAGCAAGTCAGGTGACCTCTCTGGGCCCCCTTCTCCCTATCACACAAGGAGGGGTAGAGACTAGATCAGAGGTTTTCAAAATGTGTTCCTTAGGACTCCAGGGTGGCCTCCAGGTCATTTTGCAGGGCAGAAAGAGAATGTGGAGCTCTGACCAAGCCCTCAGCTGCCCCCAGACCAGACCCACTTTTATCTGTTTGATGTGCTGGGAACCCGGGTAAGATGTCATTTCAACAAAGGATTTCACTACTCTAAAAGAATCTGTTGAAAGCCTGGAACAGATGAGCCATGAAGGTTCTTCTGGAAGTCTGAGGGGCAAGGGTGAGTATGGGGTGTGGAGAGATGAGACTGAGGGCTGCATGATATGGGAGTGGAGGTCCGGGCTGGGAGAGGACCCAGCCCTTGCTAAGGCAGACCCTCACATATTCACCCGTTTCTCCACCTCCTTCCAACTCAGAGTCTCCCCTACAGCTCGCTCCCTTGAAAAATTCAGTGCCTCCTCCCACCTGGGTCATCTGCCTCCCCTCACCCACCCAGTGACAGGGAGGATGGGGATGGGGTCAGAGGAGGAAATCTGGGAGCATGAGCCGTCAGGCAGAACCAGACCAGTACAGCAGCAAAGACTGGTCTGGCTGCCAGTCCTGACTCTACCCTTCCCAACTGTGTGGCCTTGAGCCTGTTCCTTCACCTCTCTGAGTCACTGTTTCCCCCTGTAAGTGGGGAAGGGCTGTAGTGCCTCCCCTGAAGAATTGTGAGGATCATATAAGATAAAATACAGATAGTCCCTGACTTTACAACTTATTCGAGTTACAACAAACCGCACTTACTAAATCGTCTTTTTTTTTTTTGTATATCTTATAGTTAGTAATATGTACTACATGCAGTGTTAAAATACATCTGTAAGTTTATATGTAATGTTTCCAACCCCCAAAGACAAATAAAGAGTGGATTTATAAAGATACTGATAATAAAAGACAATAATAATGAAAACTAAAAAAAAAAAAAAATGAGGGATTTGACTTACATCAGAACCAACTTACAACAGTCATCAGAAATTAACCCCATCGTTAGTTGGGGACTACCTGTATGTTAAAGTGCTTAGCACAGGATCTGGAAAAAAATGTCATTGTTAGCTGCTGTCAAGTTGGGCCCCCAACTGGTGGCAACAGTGGAACTAAACGCTGCTCAAGCCTATGCCATCCCCATGATCAGTTGTGGATCGTACTGTTGGGACCCATAGGGTTTTCACTGGCTGACTTTCAGAAGTAGATTTCCAGGCCTTTCTTCCTAGCCCATCTTAGTCTGGAAGCTCCCCTGAAACCTGTTCAGCATCATAGCAACACACAAGCCTCCAGTGACAGATGGGTGGTGGCTGCACATGAGGTGCATTGGCCGGGAATTGAACCCGGGTCTTTCACATGGAAGGTGAGAATTCTACCACTGAACCACCACTACCCACCCACCCCGAGAACAGAATAGGTGCACATTAAAAACCATGGAAGTCCAGCTGTGATGCTTTGACTCCAGGGGCTGAGAAGGGTCTTTTACTGCTGCATGCCTTTATTCACTCCTTTAATCGTGCATTTGATGATGAAATTTTAAAGCACCTCCTACATGCCAGGCCCTGTGGGCATGGTTAGCCGACCCCTGGCAAAGCAGGGTGTCCCTCGGTCCCATGGGTCTAGGGTGAGGAGAAGGACCAGGCTGGGCAGAGATGCTGATATGGGACACCTCTCCTGTGCCTCTGCAAATGCTCTGGGCCCCTGTCTTCTCCAGCCTGTGCTGGAGCGACCAGTTCTGCACAGGCTCCAAGCAGCTTGGTACTGGTGCCACCTGACAGCACTTGGGACCCTAACCTCTCGCTTCCTGCCCGGGACTTGTCTGGAGCTGCAGGACACTCACGATGCACAGCCCAGAAGTGCGGGGAGTTGACACCCATGGGGCCACCTTGACTAATGGTGGATAGGAGCTGATGGTAAATGCTTCCCTTCTCGTCTCCCAGGTGGACAGTTCAGAGAAGCATTTCCTAAAGCTTCTCAGAAGGTTCTGGAGAGATGGAGCACCAGTCACCTAAGCCAAAGGTTAACTTGGTAATTCTTCTCTCCTCCCCTGTTCTATTTCCTTGGTCCTTCACTCCCACTCCTTGGGACCTGTACCAGGCCTTGTCTCAGAGTTGGCTTTCAGGGTAGGGGGTCCCTAGCTGAAGCAGGTATGCTCCAGGGAATGGGTCTCTGCAGTGATGAGCCCATTGGCCCTGCCTGGGCAGGCTTTCAGGGAGTCATCTAGGGTTACCCTAGGGCCCTCGCTGCCAGCCCTACCACCATCCACCAAGTGACCACATCAGGATCGGGCCGCACTGCCAGTCACCAGCCAACCAAGTGGGGGCAAGAGGTGGGGAGCTTGGCTGGGAGCACCAGCTGAACATTCCTCCACCCCAGATCACCAGCAAGCCCTAGAGGGCATTTTTGCCCCTGCAGGGAAGATTCTACAGACTTGGGGAAATAGGGAGTAGAAGGCAAGAAGGGTTTGAGGCAAGAGGTTGTTTATGTCCTGGGGAGAATCAAGGGGACCCATGCCCTCATCCTCCGTGTAGTAAGGAACTAACCAAAGTGAGATCTGGCCTTTACCCTCAGCTACTGGAAGGGGATCTCTATGCCTGAAAGGAGTGTCTTTCTTTGCCTGGGGGCTTTGCCTATTGGACAGTGTAACAATGCAATTGATGGTGGGGGCTTTGGACCATAGAGTAGCCGTCTTCCCTCCAGAAGTGACTGGAGATTAAAGGTCAGCCACACGGGCAGTATGTGATCAAGTCCCCATAAAAACCATGGACACCAAAGCTTCTAGCGAGTTTCCCTGTTTGGCAATACACCATGCATATTGTTACACATTGATTCCAGAAAGTAACACCTCCTGACTCCACAGGGAGAAGAAAATGGAAGTTCTACCTTTGGCACTTTCCCAGACTCTGCCCCATGCACTTCTTCCTTTGGTTGATTTTAATCTTTATACTTTCCCTGTAATAAACTATAGCTGCGGGTGTAACAGTTTTCTGTGAGTTCTGTGAATTCTTCTAATGAATTATCAGAGCTGAAGGTGGTTTGGGAACCCCCAAACTTGCAATTGGTGTCAGAAGTGAGGGCAGTCTTGTGTAGACTGTGTTCCCTCTAAACTTAGAGTTGGTCTAACTCTCACACCCCCAACTGCACGCCAACAAGGAAATGGGGGAGGCTGGTGGAAAAACTCTACAAAATCCCAGACCAGGCTTCTCTTCCAGGACTTCACGGCCTCGGAAGTCCCAGGGACACAGCCCAAGCATGAAAAGGACAGAATAAGGGAAGGGCAAGGGGGGCTGTGGTCACTGAAGTCAGACAGGCCAGCAGAATCCCAGCTCTGCCACCTCCATGCAGTGTGGCCTTGGGCAGGTGACTCAACTCTCTGAGCATCCGCCCCATAGGGTCATAGTGAGGATCAAATGAAGTTAAGCATGTGAAAGGCTAGGATGGTGCCTAGTGCACATAGTATGTGCTTAATAAATGTTGGCTAAGGTTATGTGCAGGCTTTGTACATTAAAATCTTTAAAGGGTTGGGGGTGGGAATTATTATACCCATTGTTATGGACTGACTTCAAAAAGATATGTCGAAGTCCTAACCCGTGGAACCTGTGAACATGACCTGGTTTAGGAATGTGGTCTTTGAAGATGTCTTCAAAGAGGTCATATCAAAGTAGGATGGGTCCTAATCCCTTCCGAGTAGTATCTTAAAAAGAGAACAACAGACACAGAGAGTTAGACAGAAGTAGGACAGCCATGTAACTCCAGAGGCAACCGCATGCCAGGGAACACTAAGGACAGCCAGGAGCCATCAGAAGCTAGGAGAGAGGCATAAAACCACTTCTCTCTGAGAACCCTCAGAAGGGATCAACACAGCTGATACCCTGATTTGAACTTCTAGCCTCCAGAACTGTGAGACAATAGATTCCTGTTCTTTGAAGCCACCTAATTTGTGGCATTTTGTTATGTCATCCCCAGGAAATTAATACACCCGTTTTCCACATACAAAGCTCAAGGCTCAGAGACGTTAAGGAACTTGTCTCCAATCACACAGCTGGTAACAGGTAGAGTTAGGATTCAAACCCAGGTCTGTGCAGTTCCAAAGCCCATCATCTGAACGCTATAGGTGACTCATCCACATCACCTTCCCTCCTCACTCAAACAGTTCCTTTAAAAAGAATTCCTACAAAAAGTTCTCCTGGATGCACCAGACAACAGCTAACAGACTCCACAGCTCAGAGCTCACAGACCCCATGCCCCCTCCCTGCCTCCATCCCATAACCCAGCCCTGGTCCCAGTCCCCAGAGGACCGGGTCAGTCCTAGAATTCCAGGCATGTGGGGGGGGTGGGGAACCATACCTCCAATTCACATTCCCAATGGAGTGAAATGAGCGTTAAGTCTGGTGGAGCGCAAACCCAAATGCTTCCTCTTAATGGCTGGGTGACCTGGGGTAAGTAACTTAACCTCTCTGAGCCTGTTTCCTCATCTGTCAAGGGATGGTGTAAAGGCCCAATGAGACATAGAGAGAGAGCACGAACAGTAGGTACTTAGGACTCTACCACCCTGGCTCAGACAGGATGCAGCTGGGTGTGGAGAGTAGGAGGAGACTAGCTTTTTTAGGACTACTGTGGAAGGAGCTAGCCTCCAAGGCTCCCGTGCAAAATCCATCCACTATTGGTAGTCTCAAGAGGTGGCTCCTTCAGTGACTCCACAGGCAGAGCGGAGGTCAAGACCACCCAGACCCAAGATCTAATCACCACTAGGAGCAGCGGGGCACCAGCCCATGCACATCCCAATGGGGAGCTCGACCCTTTCCAGAGCCCTCTCTACCAGCCCTGAGCCCTCAGCCCCCTTCTCACCAACACTCCTCCCAGCCCCCACTGGCCATGGGAGAGAATGGTTGGGAGGAGGAATTTTGGAATTAGACTGCCTGGGTTCAAAGCCGTGCTGCCATTCCCAGCTGTGTGGCCTTAGGTGAGTTACTTTCCCTCTCTGTGCCACAGTTTGCTCAACTATCAAAGAGGATTTTAAGACAAATAAATGAGTTAATAAATGCAAATCAGTTAGAATAGGACTTGGCACATAGTAAGTGCTCAGTAAGTTTCGTTGTTGTTGTCTTTATTGTTGTGAGTTTCCGTGGAGTTGGCTCCAACTCATGGTGACCCCATGTATGACAGAACAAAACATTGACCATTTCTGTGCCATCTTCATGATCATTGGTATGCTTGAGTCTGTTGTTGCGGCCACTATGTATTTCAAGTGCTTTCTACCCTAGGGGGCTCATCTTCCAGCACTATATCAGACAATATTCTGTTGTAATCCATAAAGTTTTCATTGGTTAATTTTCTGAAGTAGATTGCCAGGCCTTTCCTCCTAGCCTGTCTTAGTCTGGAAGCTCCATTGAAACCTGTCCACCATGGGTAACTCTGCTGGTATTTGAAATACCAGTGGCATAGCTTCCAGCATTATTGCAACACATAAGCCCCCACAGTACAACAAACTGACAGACGGGTGGTGGCAATAAGTATTAGCTGTTCTTATTTGGGGTTCTGAGCAAGGTTCCCCAAGAGTCCCCCTTTCTGACCTCCCCCCAAAGTCCAGGCATCTTGGATATTTTGTGAAATTTTCTTTGGCTTCTGACATAAGGCGAAGACGTGGAAGAAAGCAGAAGGGTGAAAAAGCAATGATTCCCAACCCTGACCAGCCAAGGAATCCCCTGGACTGCGCAGAAGGGCATCAGACAGGCAAGAAAACGCTGAGATCCTGGTGGAACCTCCACGTAAGTGGGAATCTAAGACAGAGGGACCCATGCTGCCACTCCCAGGGAAGCAAGGAGATCCAAGTTCCCACATCGGCCCAGCAGGATAGCAGGAGAGATGTCTGCCTGCAGGTCCAGGCAAAGGGCTGAGCTGGCTGCCCGCCAAGTTCCCCCCACTCCAGAGAGAGAATACTCCGCACACATAGAGCCCAGGGACTGAAAGAGCCCATGGGATCAGAAATGAGGCAGTGACTAAATGGACTAAGGACTGAGAACCACACAAGACTGGGAACACTGTGGATGCCAGCGCAAGATGCAATGCCAAGGGGAAAAGAGGCAGGAGCAGGGGACCCCTGAGCTGACGGGGATGAGGTTTCTGCCCCTGGACAGAATGGTAACTTGACATAGACATCAAGGCAGCTCAGACATACAACAGTAAAAAACCCATTGCCATCGAGGTGACCCTATAGGACAGATTAGAACTGCCCCATAGGATTCCAAGGCTGTAATCTTTATGGAAGCAGACTGCCACATCTTTCTCCTGCAGAGCAGCTGGTGGGTTCAAACCACCGACATTTTGGTTAGCAGCCGAGTGCTTAAAGAAGCTTGCATTTTTTGCTCATTGCAGTTGGTGGCTGAGATCTGTACCCACAATCTATTGTTGTTAGGTTGTTAGGTGCTGTCGAATCAGTTCCGACTCAGAGCAACTGTCTGTACAACAGAACGAAACACTGCCCAGCCCTGCACCATCTTCACAGCTGTTGCTCTGTTTGAGCCCATCGTTGCAGCCGCTTTGTCAATTACATCTTATTGAGGGTCTTCCTCTTTTTCAGTGACTGTAAACTTTACCAAGCATGATGTCCTTCTCCAGGAATTGGTCCCTCCTGATAACATGCCCAAAGTACGTGAGACAAAGTCTTGCCATCCTATATGTATATAAAATTGAAATCAGTGTTTACTGGTTTTCCCTACTCCGAGAAATACAGCTGTGGATGCTTTATATATCATTCGCTGTCTACATCTCCCATCATTTGAGGATGGATTCCTGTAAGCAAAATTGCTGGAAGTCAGAGGATGTAAAACATTCTAAGCTCTTAACACAATATAGAAGCACTGTCTTCCAGAAAGCTTACACCAATTTCTACTCCACTGGCCGGGGAGAAACAGACCTGCCTTCCTCCACTCCCCAGCATCGAGGATCATCGTTTTGTTCACCTGTGCCAGTCTGATGGGCAAACTATTAGAGTCTCCTTGTTTCCATTTGCATCCTCTGATTACTAGAGTGAGGTGCTACAGCGAGCTTTGAAAAAGTTAAAAGTGTTGAGAGTGCACAGAACCTTGCTCAGCATGTGTTTGTATGCAGGACTGTTGATATAAACCACCCATGATGATGAGCTGGCTCTCCTCTTCTGGGAACACTCCCTCCCCATTGGAGAGCACCATCTTATTCCTTGACTGCTCCAATCCTCAGTTTTCTCACCTATTAAATGGGGAGAATGACATCTATCTTGTAGAGCCTTAATGAGTGTGCAGTGGATATTTATTTGGTGTTTACCTCCTCAGAGTCCTTTGCCCACTTCCCTCTTCCTCACCAAATGTACTGCCACTAAGTCAATTCGGACTCATAGCGACCTTATAGGACAGAATACAACTGCCCCATAGGGTTTCCAAGGAGTGACTTGTAGATTCAAACTGCCGACCTTTGGGTTAGCAGCCGAACACTTAACCACTGCACCACCAGGGCTCCCCTCTTCCTCACATTGTCCTAAATTTCCTGGCCTGTGGTTTGGACATGAGAGGACTTGAATGGCTTAGGCCAACCAGTGTCATCCAACTCCCTGGCCACAGTGATTGGTTCGGGAATGGGCACATGACTCAAGTCTGGCCAACCACAGGCCAAATTCTGGGACTTGGATTTGAGTTACTGGGTGAAGTAGACGCTCTCTTTTGCTCAGATATGAATGAGGAAGCTGGTGGTGGCCACCTTGGTAGCAGGAGGAGTGGGCCTCCTGTGAATGATGCTGACACTAAGGAATCAAGCCAAGAAATGGAGAACAAGAAATTGCATCGGTCCTAGCGATAGCAGTCAAAGCACAGAGGCTGGATCAATCCTTGCCTGAAGCAAGCAAGGTCTACCTCTTTTTTAGTTATATAAGCTGGTGAATAACCTTTATTATTTAAGCCCGTTTGAGTTGGATTTTCTGTCACTTGCCACCCAAACTGCAGAACTGAGTTTGGATGTTACCGCAGGAACAGTGCCTGGGCTGGCACATAGAGGCACACGGGAAGCCAGAGCCTTGGGCACACGTGCTTGTGCGCATGGCTCCAACTCCTCTGTGCTCTGCTGTGTAACGCTAGGCAAGTAGCTTCACCTCTCTGAGACTCAGTTTGCTCATCTGTGACATTAGGATGATAATATCTGCTTTCTTGGTTTTTTTGTGAGAATTAAAACATAATCCATGAAAGCATTTTACAGCTCCCAGCCCATAATAAATACTCCATAAGTTATCATTATTTCTTATTCATGGTATTGTTGTTTCAGTAATCATTATTACTCATCTCTACTCCTTGGAGGCAGGGCAGAGTTTGTGGTGCCCTGTGTGTCTACTGCAGCCGTCTGATTGTCCCTTGACTGCTGCTTGTGTGTTATTTTTTGCCTCCTTGAGCCTGGTGACAAGCTCCCTGAGAGCAGGGCCTGGGAATCCTCTCTGTGCTCTGTGTAGGGTGGAGGAGCCATATGCCCTAAACTGCTTGTTGATGCATAAACGAATCATAAGACCTGCTGTGTCCAAGAATCAAAACAATCCTGTTAGGAGGGCGTCGCTATTCTCCACTTTAAAGGATGAAGACACTGAAGCCTGATGTGGTGAGAGGAAGGTTGAAGGTCCCAGGGCCACCAGGTCTGTCTGACTCAGGGCCCAGCGTTGGCATTAGGGGTAGTAAGAGGCGTCAGTGAGCCTGTAACGCTCCTAGTGGATGAAGGAAAGGCAGCCCCAGAGCCCGCTGGGCGGCGGATTTAGGGGCAAACACCAATTTCACTTTATTGTTGTTGCGGTCCTTATTATTGTTTTTTAATGATACTAGACCTCAGTTCTGGTTGCTGCAGCTTGAGGGGGAAACTCTGGAGGTGGGAAAGAGCAAACGGCCAAGACGATTAGTAGGAAGGAGGCTCAAGCAGATGAGAGAGAAGGGATTGAGAAGTCGAGGCTCCTGGTCTCCAGCTCCTGGAAACCTGGACACGAGGGTGAGGAGCTTGTGCCTCTGACCCCACTGCCTGTTTAGAACCAGTAAGAGGCCTCCCTACTCCCACAAAGGTTGTGAACGTGCAGAGGGGGCAGGGGCTAAGGGTCTGAGAAACACATTCCAGAAGAATCTGGAAAGTTCCAGAGATGGATCAGAAATGGGAAATTGGGGAGGTTCCCTAACCTCAGACACCAGGAAACAGACATCATACTAGTTTGGAGAAACGGGCTCAGAGGTCGAGCAACTTGCTGAAGGTCCTGCAGCCGGGCCGTGAAGGCCTGCTGATTATAGTCTGTGCTTCCCGCCAGCAGGCACCTCCCTCTCAGGGGCCGCAGGTGGAACCAGAAGACCCAGGCGGGCAGGTGCCCCCTCTTCCCCTCTCCCTCACAGGCTGTACTTGGCTCCCACATCTGTCTCTAAAGCCTGAGATGGGAAATCCACTCTTCAACCCCCTCTGCAAGGCTAAGACAGGCCCAAGAGGCTTTGTTGTTGTTAGCTGTTGTCCAGTCAGCTCTGACTTTATGTGTGTTTATGACCTTATGTATAACAGAACACAATGTTGCCCCATCCTGAGCCATCTCCATGATCCTTGTTGGTACGTTAGAGTCCATTGTTGAGGCTATTGTGAATTCTCTCACTCAGGGTTTCCCTCGTTTTCACTGACCCTCTGCTTTACCACACACAACGTCCTTTTCTAGTGACTGGTCTTTTTTAGGACACCAATTTTTAGGAAACTGAGGTTCACAGTGACACGACTTGCCCCAGGTCTCCCAGCCAGTGGGAGGCAGCATCAATGTTAGAACTCTTGCCTGACCCCCACCGGATGGTCCCTCTGATGACCCACCCACTCGGCGCAGACTCTGGCCTTCCACTGACAAGCAGGAGGAGGAGACACCTCCCCCTCAGGCCTGACCAGGTGGGGAGGACCTGGAGCTTCCACCGGCAGCTGAGCTTCTCTGGAAGCAGAAACTCTGAGGGACGAGACCAGACACTCTTTCTCCTTCTCAGAGGCTGACGGAGGCAGAGGCGACAATTCACAAGCGCTTTGGGACAATGGAGGAACTCTCTCTGCAGGCACCCAGTGCCTCTAAAATCAATTTAACTTTATTTTCCTCCCTCTCCTCAGCCTTCCTCTCTCACCACAGCTTATTTATCCTTCACAGCCTCCTCTGCTCCCCCAACAACACACGCTGTGGCCACTCACCTACTGACCAGCTGTGCTGCCCTGGGCAGCACCTTCACCTCTCTGAACCCCCGTCTCCTCGTGGAGCTGCAGATAATCAGTCACACCCAACAGGACTGTTGTTAGGGTGGCTCCTAGCACTCTGTAAGCGTGCAATAATGTTGGCTTCCTTCCTGAGGAAAAGCAGCCAAAGGCAGAGTCCCCACACCAGACAGGTCTGTGAGTCCCTCCCTGGTCCTCTCATGGAAAGGCTCCTTGGAGACCCTCACTGGGATTTACCTCCTTGCCTTCACCCTTCCCATCTTCCCAGAAGGTCCAGGCCCAAAGTTTCCTCAGGGATCATTTTCTCAAAGCCTTGCTCCCCATTTTCCTCCTGGGTCCTAGAGCAAGGCCCAGCATGTGCTCAGAGCCCAGGGGACCACCTGCGTGCTCTCCTGATGCCCAGAACTTTACAGTAGTTATAAACTGCAAGTTCTGGGTTCATCAGCACCTTGCAATGGTCAATTTTATGTGTCATCTTGGCTAGGCTAAGATTCCCGGTGGTTTGGCCAAACACTAGACTAGTTGCCATTCTACAATGTAATGTAATATAATTACTTTCCATAATGCAATCTAATGTGATGCAGTCAATTAACCTTAGGGTGTGTTCTGCCTCTAACTATAAATAGATATTTTGGCAGAAGTCTCTCTCTCCCCACTCTTCTCATCTGTTGACCTATGGATCTTGGGATGCAAGCCTGCAAGAGTCTCCAGCCTACTGCCTGACCTACAGATTTTGGACTTCCCAGCTCCCACAATCGTGTGAGCCAATCCCTTGAAGTAAGTATCTCTCTTGATAGATAGATAGATAGATAGATAGATAGATAGATAGATAGATAGATAGATAGATAGATAGATGATAGATAGATGTTGTTGTTGGGTGCCATGCAGTTGATTCCGACTCATAACAACCCCATATGACAGAGTAAAACTGCCTCATAGGGCTTTCTAAGCTGTAATCTTTACAGGAGCAGATCACCAGGTCTTTTCTTCCACAGAGCCACTGGGTGGGTTCAAACTACCAACTTTTTGGTTAGCAGCCGAGTGCTTAACCATTGTGCCATCAGGGCTCCACATATATATATGTCTCACTGGTTCTGTTTTTCTAGAGAACTCTAAGACAACCTGAAGGGAAGCCTCACAGGTATGTTGCCCAGGTCCATTCATGTCCCTTTTGCCATGTCTGTGAGCCTCTCCCCTGACATAGGTCTCCTCCCCCAATGGCTGCACGTGCCACTCTTCCTCAGAGGCCTGCCCTGGGCCACGGAAGCAGCTTTGTCTACATCTGTGGGCAGCTGATGGTGCCTGGAGTCTGAGACCCCCAGGAAGGCCCTTGGCCAAGACTGGCAGGTCTGCCCACTTGGACAACTCGGAGGCACTACTTCCACTCCAGAGTTGCCTGCAGGATCATCTGGCTGCTCTGTGGACTTTGCCTGAAGTCACACCTGGGTTGGCTTCTCCCCAGCCCTCACCATGTTCTGCTTCCCTAGCTCCACTAATGGTTTCTCCTGAGAGCACAGACTGGGGTCTACTTCTGGGATCCTGCATCCCAGACAGTGGCTAAGACCATGTCTGGTTCACCCCTAACCCCACCCCTAACACTGTGTCCAGACGTCGGGGTGCTCGACCCATGCAAGTGAACTGCTGAACTGAGTGATGTCATCATGAAAGAGATTTGGTGAGCCGGAAAAGGGAAGAGAGCCAGAGGGTCTCCCGGAGGCCACTCCATCCTGCCCCATCCAAGCTGCTCGCTCCCTGGCCCACGCTGAGGAGCCACCTGCAGCCTTAAATGTTCAATGGAGCTTGTAGTCTTTAGTGCACGGGTGTTGAGCTGCATAAACAAGGTTGTAAAATGTAAAGGCTAGTTAGGCTGGGATCCCAGGGCAGCCGCACTGCCGTCATAGCTGGGGGCGGGGCTCGCATCACAGGCCCAGTTGGAAGCTCAAAGCAGCACTTTGAAGTCTAGGAAAGAAAGAAGGGACGGTTTGGCTCCAAGTCCTGGCTGCCTGTTTGTGTGTTTTGTAATCATCTGAGCTGGAATGGTTGACGGGAAGCAGGCCAACATCTAGGCTGCACCCAGCAGGAGGGGGTTGGCTAGTTTGTCTCTTCCGAAGAGAATCAGCCCTTCTCTGATGGTGAACAAGGGGTCTGACATGGGACTGAAGGCCTGCCGTGGCCAAATTCTGTGCTAGGTGTTGGAGCTGCAGTGCTGAATAAGATGCAGTCCCTGCCCTCCTGGAGCTTACATTCTAGAGGGAGAAGAAAACAAGCAAATGAGTACTATGGTGTACTATGTACAAGTACTGTGGTGGCTTGCATGTTGCTGTGATCTTAGAAGCTATGCCACTAAATATTTCAAATATTAGCAGGATCACACATTGTGGACAGGTTTCAGCAGAGCTTCCAGACTAAGATAGACTAGGAAGAAGGGCCTGGCGATCTACTTCCAAAAATTAGCCACTATTCACAAAAGAATATTGTCCAATATAGTGCTGGAAGATGAGCCCCCTAGGTTGGAAGGCACTCAAAATACGCAATGGCTGCAACAATGGATTTGAGCATACCAATGATTGTGAAGATGGCATAGGACTTGGCAACATTGTGTTCTGTTGTACACGGGGTTGCTGTGAGTTGGAGATGACTTGACAGCAACTAATAACAACAAATGAGTAAATCATCATAATTTTAGATGTTGATCAGTGCTAATGAAGTAAGATTGGGAGGAAAGCCTACTTTAGATTGGGAAGTCACAATGGGATGACACGCCAATAATGCTTGCATGAGCCCTGGCCATCTGAGCCCTCAGGAGGGAAGCATTGGCCACAGAGTTCTTTGCTGCTGACCACAAGGCCAGCTCCTCCAACGGCAAGCCGCTCTAGCCTTCTTCCCGTCTTCTCTCGCTTACCATTGCTCAGACTTCCATTTGCAGATCAGACCTGGGTAGGTACTTCTCACCACATGGCCAGCCCAGCTTCCCAACTCCATGCACCTTTGGTTAAGAGGAGACTCTGGAGTCACAGTCCTGATTCAAATCCTAGTTCTGCCATTTCCTTGCTGTATGCCCCTGGGTAACTTACTTCAATTCCCTGAGCCTCACTTCCAGAACTGTAAAATGGAAATAACAACAGTATCTACCTCTTAGGGGTCCCTGGGTTGCACAAATGGTTAAGGTACTTAGTTGCTAATCAAAAAGTCTGAGGTTTGAGTCCACCCAGAAGTGCCTCGGAAGAAAGACTTGGCAATCTACTTCTGAAAAATCAGTCACTGAAAACCTTATGGAGGGGGAAAATGCAGAACAGAATTCCAAAGTCTCATGGACTCCAGAGTTTCTGGAGCCATGGAGGCTGGATGAACCCCTGAAATTATGGCCCTAAGATAATCTTTAAACCTTAAACCAAAAATATCCCCTGAAGTCTTCTTATAACCAAACAATAGTTAGCTTAACTAGTAAAAAATGTCTGCCTTGAGCACTATACTCTTTTAAGAACTATCTGTATAGGACCAAATTGACAGCAGCAACTCGAAAGATTAAAGAGGAACCTTAGGGAGCAGTGAGTTTATGTTAATGGAGGAAGAACAACTCAGAAAAGGAGAATGAGAATGGTTGCACAACTCAAAGAATGTAATCAGTGTCACTGAATTGTACATGTAGAAATGGTGAATTGGTTTATGTTTCACTGTGTATAGTCTCAACAACAACAAAATAAATAAAATTTTAAAAAAGAAAACTCTATGGGGCACAGTTCTACCCTGACACACTTGGAGTCATTATGAGTTGGAATTGACTTGATGGCAACTGGAACCTACCTTCTGGAGTCCGTGGAGGATTAAATGGGGCAGAGTGTGGCACATAGTAAGCCCACAATAAGGCCTAGTGATTATTGTTGCTTTTTACCATTATCACTCCCTTGTTATACCATGACCCAAGACTGCCAACATCATAAGCAGACCCAGCTGGCTGGTAGTCGGGGTGAAGGCAAAGAGTAGGGGGCTCCAGGGACACTTGCTCCAAAGATCCACCTGCAAGAGGAAGAGGAGCAGCCAGTCGACTGGAGACAGAGGAAGACAGGTGGTCAGGACGGGACTTGGGCAGAGGGGTGAGGCTGGAGGGCTGGAGGGTCAGGACAAAAATAAACATGGAGACAAGAAAGAACATGTGGACAAGCGGGGGCTTGATGAGCTCATTCAAGAGATGCCACTGCGGGTTCTGGGTGACAGGGGAGGGTGCTCTCTCCCAACTCTGAGACGCCCAAATATGCCTGTTTGAAGTTACCACAGTTTGTAAGATGAGGAGGCAACAGAGGAAGGGAGAGGTGTCCCATAGGCCTGGGTCATATCCTGACTTCAGACACTTGACCAAAGCAACTAACCCTCCTAAGCCTCAGTGGCATCATCTGCAAAATGGGGAGGACCCTCAAATTCACCTCGCAGGGCAGTTGTAAGGATTGAATGAGATGATGCGTTCAGTCAGCTCTCACTTAACAGGCCTGAATAAAGTGACAGTGAAAACTCTCAGATTTTGCGATTCAGTGACTCTAAGACTCAAGATTTTAAGATTCTAAATGTGGATGAGTTTAAGTTCTGACTAGAACGTCAGCTCTGTGAGGACAGGGATTCAGCGCATTTTGTTCATGGTTTTATCCCCAGTAGCTGGCACATAGAAGGTGAGCAATATATGTATGAGATGAATGAGGAAAGAAAGGAAGGAAGGAAGGGAGGGAGAAATGCAGAGAGGAAGGAGGGCAGGGAGGAAGGAAGGAGGGAAGGGAGGAAAGAAGGAGGGCAGGGAGGAAGGAAGAGAGGGAGGGAGGGAGGAACTGGCAGGGCTGACCACCCTCTGACCAGTTTCTGTCCAACCAGAAAAAAGGGTGCATCCCCACCTCCCCCCAGCCCCACATCCATCACTCCTCCTCCTAAATAGTAACTCTCCTGGTACTTCGCCCTTACCTGCACCCCTGTAAAGATGGCCATCCTCGCTCACATGGAATTTGGCCACAGCTTCCTACCTGGTCTCCCCTCCCATCTTAAAAACCTCATTTACTGAAAGAAAAGAAGTTCATTAACCAAATTGGGGGCATTCTCCCACAGGGCTGAGCCATTACCAGGTACAAAAGAAAGTCATATCTGGGTCACTTACAAAATTAACAACAAGCAACTTGTCGCTAAGAGATTTCTGTTACACTGAATGAGGACCTTCCAGGCACCCTTCCTCTCCTTCCCACAGTGTCCTGGGTGCTGAGTGGACATCCGGTGAAGCGGGGACCACGGCAGGGGGACGGATGGAATGATCGGTGATGGTCACTTCTGGCCTTGGACAGTGGCAGAGGGGAGCCCCACAGTGGTCACGGTCACGCAAAGACACCTCCACTCCCCTCCTCACCCCAGGACACTCTGAACATGAGCCCAGCCGCTCCCACCTCATTAAGCAGCCGGCAAAGGCCCCTGGGAAACGTCTTAATTAGGTGGCCACGCTGGCTCGTGTAAATTAACTTGATAAAGATAATGAAGTTCCGCAGAGCAGCGCTGATCATGTTTCCAAGAGCAGCTGCCTTGAGGCTTGAGCTCTGAGAATCAGGCTGTGGGAGGGGTGAAGGGGCTTATGGGCCATGCTGTCCATTCCCCTGCCACTGCGCATTTCAGCCTCTGGCCCACCAGGAGGCAGGGAAGCTGGAGTACCAGAGACTGGGTGCATGGAGTGAGGGGGAGGGGCTCATCTTGCCCCACAGTTCTTCTGGAAACAGCTAGGTTTGTGTGTTTATGGCTTTGCAATATACCACAGGAGTCAAGTCACCTGACCACTGAGAGCCTCAGTCTTCTCAGCTGTAAAATGGGGATGACAATCCTGCCTCTTGTTGTTGTTGTTGTGAGCTGCCATCAAGTCATCCCCCAACTCATAGTGACATTATGCGTGATGGAACGAAATGCTGCCGAGTCCTGCACCATCGCCATGATTGGCTGTAGATCAGACCATTGTGATCCATAGAGTTTTCATTGGTTGATTTTCAGAAGTAGATCACCAGGCCTTTCTTCCTAGTCCATCTTAGTCTGGAAGCTCTGCTGAGACCTGTTCGGCATCATGCTGCTGCTGTTGTTAGTTGCCATTGAGTCAATGCCACTTACGGCAACCCCACGTGCTACAGAGTAGAACTACTCCATAGGATTTTCTTGACTGTAATTTTTATAGAAGCAGAGCAACAGGCCTATCTTCTGCGGAACTGCTGCGTGGGTTCGAACCGCCAACCTTTAGGTTAGCAGCCGATTGTAAACTGTTTGCCCCACCAAGCAAAACGCAAGACTTCACTGACAGACAAGTGGTGACGTCGCATGAGGTGCACTGGCCGGGAATCAAACCCCGGTCTCTCCCATGGAAGGGGAGTAAATGAGACACGCACTCTGAGCATTTGGCACATGCCTGGAGTGTAGAGCCGACCCCCAACAAATAGTAGCAGTTATTTTTAGTACTGAGTTCCTGGGTGGTGCAAGCAGTTAAGCATTTTGAGGTTGGCACTTCAAACCCTCCCAGAGATGCCTCAAAAGACAGGCCTGGTGATCTGCTTCCAAAAGATCACAGCTTTGAAAACCCTATGAAGCAGATCTACTCAGCACACATGGGGTTGCCATGAGTCGGAACTGACTCCATGGCGATTAACAGCAACAACATTTTTAGTATTACAGTAAGACAATGGTAGTCCCTCACTGAACCTTGGTTGTCCATTTGGGAAGTGGTTCTTTGGTAGAAACCATTACTGCCTGATTTTCACCAGCTGTCTCTCATTCATGGGATTTCTGTTCCCTCTGGGGTCCAGAGGGTTGAAGAATTTGGCCAAGGTCCACAGCTGGTAAGTGGTAGATGCAGGATTTGAAGTGAAGACAGATAGATTGTACCGACATCTGAACACACTTAGATCACTCTGGTTTCCCTCTAAACCAGATTTACTTTCCAATCCAGTAGGCTGCAGGGGAGACGTAAACAACCTTGAGTTCACATTGGCCACCCACGGTGGGTGGAAAGGCTGTGAGATTGGGGGTCAGGAGACCTGGGTCCAGGCACAGCTCTGCCACCCCTGTCTGTGGCTCTTTAGCCAAGTCACACTCCTTTTCTGAGCCTCAGTATCACCATCTGTAAAAGGGAAAGAAGGTCTCTGAACTCCAAACACGTTCGCAGCCAGATTTGTTCCACGGGTCCGCCAATGGACTTTGGTTTGGGGTTCTCTGCAATTTCTCATCACACATCCTGCATCCCACATGGTGTCATCCCACAGGAGCTGAGTGCATTGGGACTCCTGCCTGCTATCCTCTCCAAGGACAGCGAGAAGGACAAAGGGCAGACATCAGGGGCCCCTGACTCCCCACGAGGCAGTAGCATGGGGATGGAAGGCAAGGGTCTCCATCCCGAAGGCTGAAGTTCTCCTTGGGAGGTAGAATCCCGGAGCTGGGATACCTGACAACTGCTGATCAGCAAAGAAGAATAACAATACTAGCGCTAAGCACTTCCCTCCACCGCCACCCCTGCCCCCCACTGTGAATGAGCGAGATACAGTGAGTGTCTAATTAGCAAAATATTAGATAATTGGTGTAATATGGTACTATTCCCTTTTTGACAGCCTCGACCATGCCGCCCCATTTCAAGCTTGAGCTGCTGGTAATATCGGGCTGGTAATTGTAATACTGAAAATGAAAAATCAAATCAGAGTCATCGGAGGCTCCCATTAAATTGATTTAGGGCTGGAGAAATTAACGGGTATCCCTTGCGTCCCTCCTCCTCCCCCACCCAGACTCAGCCTCACTCTGCCCCAGAGCAGAGCTGCCACACGGAGAGAGAAGACCAGGCTCCCAAGCCCCTGACCCTAACCCAGGCCTCTGACCCACTGCCACCCTGCAAAATGGTCACCAGCTACTTCCCTGGAAGGCAGTTGTTAGAGTCTCGTAAGAGAATACAAGTAAAACACACAGCATCTGGGGCCTCGTACCAAGCGAGTGTTCATTTTCCTTCCTTTCCCAGGAGGATGGGGTCTCTGAGACAGAGAACGGCACAGACCACACTCCTTTGCAGTTGGATAAGGCAATGAAATGAAGTCAGTATAAAGTGGGTCCCACTAGTTCAAGTCTCATGGTGACCCCATCTGCTCATCACTGTATATCCCCAATCAGAGCATAACAAATGGAGTTCCTGGGTGGTGCAAATAGTTAACACTGCTAACTGAAAGGTTGGAAGTGTAAGTCCACCCAGAGGTGCCTCAGAAGAAAGGCCTGGCAATCTACTTCCAAAAAATTAGCAATGGAAAACCCTCTGGAGCACAGTTCTTCTCTGACACACATGGGATCACCATGAGTTGAAATCAACTCGATAACAACTAACAACAACAAGAAGTTCAAGTGACAAAAAATCAATTCAGACTGACTTAGGGGAAAAAAAGAACATTTATTGGCTCTTGGAACTGGGAAACCAATAGGGAGAGCTGACCCAGAGACTCCAAGAACCCAAAGGTGTCACCACAACCTCTTCTCTCTCTCTGTCTTGGCCTCCTTCTCTCCCACCAAAAAAAAAAAAAAAAACCATTGCTGTGGAGTCAGTTCCAACTCATAGCAACCGTATAGGACAGAGTACTACTGCTCCATAGGGTTTCCAAGAAGGGTCTGGTGGATTTGAACTGCCGACCTTTTGGTTAGCAGCCAAACACTTAACCGCTGCACCACCAGGGCTCCAGCTGGACTACATGGCAACTCAGGGCTCCCAAAAAAGTGAAAGCAGAAGCTGCCAATTCTTCTTAAGGTTTAGGCACAGAATTAGCACAGTGTTACTTCCATCATATTCCATTGTCAGAGAAGTCACAGGGCCAGGTGAGATTCAAGGGGAAGGGAGATAAGCTCCATTTCTTGATAGAGGGAAGTGACAAAGAATCTGTGGCCATCATTAAGCCACCCCAGGAAGACTGGGAAAATAAAGGCAGCAGGTATACCACCTGAGGTCCATCCTCTGTGAATTAACTCAAGAAGCAGTTCGAGGTCCTGCTTGGTACCAAGTCTTGTGGGCTTGGGGGCGGGGGCTGAAGTTCCTTCCCTCACAGGTGTACCATCTTTACCCTCATAAGGAGCTACTACCCTACCACCCTCTTCCTGGGGATGGCCTGCAACTGCAGCCTGGGTTGTGCTGTCTGTTGCCATAGAAACCAGGTCATTCCAGAAACACAGGTGGTAGTTCCTTCCCCAGACCTGGGCAATTCAGTGAAACATGGGAAAAATGAGAGGGCCCTTCTCTGGGAGAAAGAGAATGCTCAAGGGTGGAGATTGCTGCCCCCAGTGGCTCCCTCAGCGGCCAAAGGTTGGGTTTCTGACTTGCCCTAATCAGAGATGGTAGGTCCTGGAACTCAACTGACCTGTGTTTGAGCCCAAGGCGTCCAAAGACCGATGATGTGGCCTTAGATAGGTCACTTCAGCTCTCTGCGCCTCAGTTTCCTCATCTCTAAAGTGGGGTTGATAATTGCCCACCCCGCAAAGTTCTAAGGAGAACTTGGGCTAACACGTAAGAGTCTAGTACAGTGACAGCACATAGTAGGTGCTGTTAGAACGATTACACCACTCCCCACTGTCTGTATCTATTCCAAGGTCTGTGCTGGGCCGTGGAGGACACCCTGCCTTGTGGTTGCATCTCACCTTCTTTGTACCCAGGCGCCCAAAGCCCTCCTTTCCCCCTCAGTCTCCGGCAGCTCTGAGCACAGCTGGCCCCAGATTTCTTTCCCAGTCTTAGAGATTCCCAGCCCCTCTGAGCTCCTTCCAATCTGCCTGTGGGTTCAGGCCAGTTCAGAGAGGGTGGATTTGACCACTTATTTCATTTTACACACATTGAGTTTGGGCCTCTTGAACCTCACAGCCAGAGAAACATGCAAACAGATGCAAATGAGGCTCTGATTTATGTAAAACAGTATGCAAATGCATGTCCCAGGATTTGCCAATGGAAAAAGGTTGTTCACCTAATTTAGCAGAAATAGCACAGGGAGAAGATCGTGTCTGTCCCTCGGAGTTAGGTTCAGGCTGGAAAGAACCCATGAGACCTTCTGGAATGGAGCTGAGGGATCCTTGGCCACCCCGGGTCACAGTCCCCCGGCCTCTGAAACAGCAGGCAGCCAGCCCTGGGCTTGCTGACAGAGTCCAGCCTCACAACAGTGTCCGTGCACCTGTGGCTGAGCCCCTGGGTCTCCCTTCCTTCCTGACGGGGCCCTCGAGGAGGATGCTCCCAGCCCCCAGGCTCAGTCCCAGCGTGCTGGCCCCACCCACATCTCACCCATGCTCGTGCCAGCCAGGCGCATTGTTATTATTGTCATTGCCCTGCGCAGGCCCTGTTCTGAGCATTTGCCCATGTCATCCGCTTTCATCCTAGCAGCACCTGGATGAGGTACTGTGACCACCATCTTACAGCGGAAGAATGTGGGACCAGTGAGGGCACAGCACCTGGAGGGGGCCGAGTGGGAGATCCTGCGCCTGTGTGAACCCAAACCAGCATTCCCTTCCCTACACCAACCACCTCCAAGAACCTTCTCTTCTCAAACTTTCTCTTTTTAAACCCGTGTCATCCATGAGGCTGGAGGCTCTGCTGCAAGAAGACGAGGACCATGCCCAGGGCCTGGCACACGGCGGGCCAGCAGTAGACACTGCTGAACAAGTGAAGCCTTTACTCCTGGTATTGCTTCCTCAAACACAGCTAGCTCTTCTGCAAACTGACACCGTCGGCTCTCTGGATCCATTGACCAGTCCGCAACGGGATGTCCATCCTACAGAACAGCGTTCACTGCACTTTGTACTTAGTTTCCAAAAACGCTTGGTGAGTGGCACTGGGGTTGTGTGTCCCAAGCCAGTAGAACTGATAGAAGTTTCTATACAAACAGCTGAGTTATCCAAGCTAGCTGAAGGGCAGCTATACCACTATAAAGAAGCTGCTAAGGGCTTAGCAGCATTTTGGGGGGTTTAATGCTCTAAAGAGGAGCATCTTAGAATACAAACCCTGGCAGCGCTCCTGCCTGAGAAGAGAATCATCAAGAACAGTTCAGGAGGGTTCACTATAAGCCAGGAGCTGTTCTGAGTATTTTACATGAAATAGCTCATTTCATCTTTGAAACGAGCCACATGGTCAGTGCGGTTAATATCCCCATTTCCTAGAAGAGGAAAGCTAGGCTAAGGGTTTACACAGCATTCTGCAGTTTTAGGGCACTTGGATGCCTGTTATCACACAGGTGTCCTCACAGAGGCGCTGTGGAGACGGCAGGGCCAGGAAATGGGCTTTGTTTCGTGGCTCAGGGTAGGGGAGGCAGGTAATGCAGTTAAGAGTATGAACATTGATTCCATAGTCCTGGGGTCCTTTTCTGTGCTGTGTGACCCCAGGCAAGTGATTCACCTCCCTGAGCCTCAGTTTTGTCATCTGTAAAATGGGAATAATAATAGAACTTCCCTCTGGGGGTGGTTGTGAAAATTCATTGCAGTCAAGGGTATACTGCACTGAATGAACTCCTGAAACTATTGCCCTGAGATAGTCTTTAAACCTTAAACCAAAAATATCCCCTTAAGTCTTCTTAAAACCAAACAATAGTTTAGCTGAACTAGTAAAGAATGTCTGCCTTGAGCATTATACTCTTTCAAGAACTATCTATATGGGATCAAACTGACAACAGCAACTCCAATTTGAAAGATTGGAGAGGAACCTTAGGGGGCAGTGAGCTTATGTTAATGGAGGGGGAACAACTCAGAAAAGGAGGGTGAGAATGGTCGCACAACTCGAAGAATGTAACCATGTCACTGAACTTAACATGTAGAAACGCTTGAATTGGTGTACGTTTTGCTGTGTATATTCTCAACAACAAAATAAATTTTTTTTTTGAAATTAAGAAGGTATAATGCACTTCACACAGTGCCCAGGACTGTGACAGCTCAGCACGTTTGGACTAGTATTGGTGGGACTTGAGCTTAGAGAGGTGGTGGGGGGTACTTGCCACATGTGGATCACACAGAAAACTGATGACCGAGCCAGGGCTCAAACCCAGGTCTCCAGCTCAAGGCCCAGTGCTCTCTCCACCACGCGCCCCGGCCCACACTGTTAGGGAGCCTCCGGGCTCAGGGACAAGATGCCTATGAGAACTTGTCCCTGCAGTGGAAGATCTGCTGTCTACCTCGGGAAGAGCCCGTAATGACCACACTTCTCACCGGGAGAGGCTTTGTGGTTTCTGCTGATACGAAAAGATGACAAGAAATAGCTCAGGTAATTATATTAATTTTCCTCAATTTACACATTCTTGCTACTTGCCATTTCCCCAGGAAAGTGTAAATGAGGAGTTTAGAGGAGTTCTACAGTGCTGTAATTAGGTCTGCATTGTTAAAAAGTTTCCGCTGCATGTCTTATTATTAGGTCTCTTTCATGGTTGAGGGTCCTGTCTTCCCCCTCAGACTGGGAGCTCACCAAAGGCAAGGGATTTGTCTCCCACTTCAGCCCAGGGGATCTCAACCATCAGACTAGAGAATTCCCTGAGGACAGAGATTTATCTCCCCAGTCAGACTAGGGTCTCCATCAGGGCAGAAACTTTATCTTCCCCATCAAACTGGCAGATCTCTGGGAGTTGGCCTGGGTCTCTGCCATCAGATTTCGGGTTCCCTAGGGTTGGAGCCATGTCTTTCCTGTCAGAGTAGTGGCTTCTCCATCAAACTATGGGATAGGGCCTATGACTCCTCCATCAGACTGGGAGCTCTATACGGGCTAAAGCCTCCAGTCTAAGGGCAGAAGCTCAGGCCCTATCCTTACGTACCCACCCAAACCTTTAGCTCCAGCATTATCCCTGATGGACTGCACACTTCATGAGGACAGGGATGGTCTTATATTCCCATGACTATAGCCTAACATCAGGCACAGAGAAGGTGGTTAGCAGTATAGTGGGGACAGTTTATTTGAGATATAAACTTAAGGTCTATTTTCAGCCCCTATAAATCTTGATGAGCTAACCTCCCCACAACCCTCACCCTGTTGGATCAATACCATTCAGTGCATTGTGTCCGTATGTGTGTTACGGGTAATAGCAGTGGATGCAACCTAGAACAAAGTTGTCCCTGCTCAGCTTCAAGTACCAAATTAGACATTTTTGTGTCCATAGCGAGACTATCCACTTGAAAGCCTGGCTTCATGGGGAAAGAAAAGGGATTTCTAAAAGCCATACCCAAGTTGTCTGGCACTCCCTATGGCAGTACACGGCAAACGGGACCTCCTGTCAGCAGCTGGGAGTCTCCACCCAAGGCCCTCACTGGTCGACAAGATGGGGCAGGCTGGAAGTGCCAGGGAGTCAGTGCCTCTGGGAGCAGCCCCAGTCAGGGACATGATGGAGGGGAGTTGGAGCATAAATGCCCCAGCTCCCTCATCCACAGCTGGGACCACTTGAGGGTATACTCTACACTCTCTCTCAGAGCTCCTGAGCACGGCTGAGCCCCATTTGCCCACAGGGGTGACCTGCTCAATAAACACCCTGTATCAGTCAGGGTTCTCCAGAAAAACAACCAATAGGACATACATATAATA
>NW_004443984.1:12460251-12585865 GCF_000243295.1 Trichechus manatus latirostris
GGATTGTCGGATGGATGGGTAGATGGGTGGATGGGTGGTTGGGTAGGTGGATGGGTGGTTGGGTAGGTGGATGGGTGGGTGAGTGGATGGATGGCTGATAGGTAGATAGGTGAGAGAGAGAGAAGAGATTTTAAGGAATTGGCTCATGTAAAGGTGGGGGCTGGCAAGTCTGCCATCTGTAGCACAGGCCAGCAGGGTAGACACTGAGTTTACTGCAGTCTTGAGTTCAAAATCTATAGTTCAGGCTGACAGGCTGGAGACTCAGAGGCAGGTTTTCTATGTTACAGTCTTGAGGCAGAATGCCTCCTTCTTCTGGAAATCTTAGATTTTGCTCTTATGGCCTTCAACTGATTGGATGAGGCCCACCCACCTTAGGGGGAATAATCTCCCTTACTTAAAGTAACTTATTGTAAATCTTAATCACATCCACAAAATACCTTCCGAGCAACATCTAGGCTAGTGTGTGACCAAACCACTGAACACCAGAACCTAACCAAGTGGGCACATCAAATCAACCATCTCCCACCCTGCCCCGGGCTCCTTCTCTCTCCTGCCTCATGCGCCTTCTCAGTGTTTCCCAAGCGCACTCCCCGACAAACCACCTGAGTCAAAATCCTTGTCTGAGCGTCTGCTTCTGGGGGAACGCAAACCACGTCATCGCCCTTTATGAAGCAAGAGTGAAGCCAGGGTGCTTGAGCACAGAGGCTTCTGCAAGATGTGAAGCAGCTCTCCCCAGAAAGAAGCTACATTTTAAGCAGCAAGTTGGAAACAGAAAGGACCGGAGGGGACAAGACAGAGGTCGGACACTACCAGGGCTCCTGAGGAGGGAGATTGCATCCCACCCCATACCTTTCGGCCTTAGGAGCCTTACAAGCCCAGAAGAGAATCAAATAGGTTGAAGGGGAGCCTGAGAGCACGTGAGCAGAGGTCTGCGTCCCTGATGTGCCCACAAGGAGGGAGAGTGGAGGGATGGCAGGGCAAAAGCGGGGTCAGGGTGTGCAGGTCTGAGATGTCCCAGGCTGGTGAGTGTCCTGGGGGCAGGGGATGGGGAGGGCTGGAAGCACTGCTGAACCCACGGGAGGGACCAGAGTGTGAGAGGCCCCGAGACCAAAAGTGGGGTGAGGTCCAAGGCAGCTTCACTGATGCCAGCCTATGCCCAAGGACCAGACAGAACATGGCAGCAGGAAGTTCAGGAATAAGGAGGGTCAAACTACCCATGCTGGAGACCAGCAAGATGCCAGAGCAGAGGGTACAGACACGGCCACTGTGCAGATACCACATGTCCCCTACTACCACCACATCCTGTTAGTTTCCCCTGGGCCCGATGGCAGGTGGGGAAAGGGAATGGGGGAAAAGGTAAGCCCTAAAAGACTTCATTTACCCCAAACAGACTTAGTCCCAAAGAAGCAGTTTAAACCCTAGAACCGATTATGTCACCTTGGATGAATTTAATTAATTTCTTCCATGGGGTCTCCAGACCAAACTGAGATCAATTATCTCTGTTCTCCCCAGGTGTGACTATGAAATTTCACCCCACCACAGGCACAGCCCTCCTTCTGGAAGGTTCCAAGAGTGAGGGCTTCCAGGATGCAAGCCTGGATGACCTCAGCCTTTCTCCCACCCTTGGAGTTTATGGCCTGGGGTGAGGGTCCCCACAAAACCACCTCCTCTGAGGGAGAGAGTGGGGGGCTTGGGCTCCTCTGGCCTGAGCATAGAAATGGGAACAGAACCCATTGGTGACCACCCAGCAACAGGAGGGGGATGGCTGGCTGGAGGAACCACACAGAATCCCAGCTGGAAAATTGCTTTGGCTGGCATCTAGCCTCCTGATGACCTGGGCTTGTCTAAAGTCACTGCATGAGAGTGCATGTCACTCTCAGGCAAGGGGACCAAGGCACACAGTCTAACAAACTCAGGGCCCCTGATTTGGGGCCCCCATCTCCTCTCATATCTGTGATGTCCCCCACTCCCTCCATTCACTCCAGCCGCAGGTACCCTTTGGACCAGAGCCCACTCCTGGCTTAGCCTCTCCTGCTGCCTAGAGGCTCTTCCATCAAGTCAGCCAATTCTCCTTCTCCTATTCCCCTTTGAGCCCACTCCCATAGGCATTGGCCCCACCACTCACCAGAATTCCTTCTGTCAAGGTCACCAGTGGCCTCCATGTAGCTAAGTCCAAGGTCAGTTCTCAGGCCTCATCTCAGTCTCTGCAGCATTGGACACAGCATTTGACACACTCTGTGCACTTAGCTTTCCACCTTCATCACTAGCCATGCCTTCTCAAGCCCCTCTGCACTTCCTCTTCATCTCCCAGACCTCCAAACAGTGGCCTCCCCTGTGCTCACCTTTTTGCATGTTCTCCATCTATCCTGCCTTTGGAGTCTCATCCAAGCTTATGGCTTTAGGCTTCCAGCCTGGACCTCCCCCTTCAGCTCTGTGATGGTGAATTTTACCTGTCATCTTGATTAGGCTATGGTTCCCAATGGTTTGGCCAAACATTCGTCTAGTTGCTGTTTCATGCTGTAAGGCAATACAATGCAATGTAATCACCTTGCATAATATAATCTAATTCAATCAATCAGTTGAAAAGTGAGTTTCCTTAGGGTGTGTTCTCCACTACACGTCTGTCAGTTTGTCTTACTGTGGTGGCTTGCATGTTGCAGTGATACTGGAAGCTTTGCCACCAGTATTTCAAATACCAGCAGTGTCATGCTTGGTGGACAGGTTTAAGCGGAGCTCCCAGACTAAGACAGACAATGAAGAAGGACCTGGCGGTCTACTTCTGAAAAAACTGGCCAGCGAAAATCTTATGAATAGCAGTGGAACATTGTCTGACATAGTGCCAGAACATGAGTCCCTCAGGTTGGAAGGCACTCAAAGTGCTCACTCGTCTTTGCAAAAGATTTGGAAGACAACTATCTGGCCAACCGACTAGAAGAGATCCATATTTGTGCCCATTCCAAAAAAAGGTGATCCAACATAATGCAGAAATTATCAAACAATATCATTAATATAACACGCAAGTAAAATTTTGCTGAAGATCATTAAAAAGCAGTTGCAGCAGTACATCGACAGGGAACTGCCAGAAATTCAAGCTGGATTCAGAAGAGGATGTGAAACCAGAGATATCATTGCTGATGGCAGATGGATCTTGGTTGAAAGCAGAGAATACCACAAAGATGTTTATCTGTGTTTTGTTGACTCTGCAAAGGCATTTGACTGTGTGGATCATAACAAGTTATAGATATCATTGTGAAGAATGGGAATTCCAGAACACTTAATTGTGCTCATGAGGAACCTGTACATAGACCAAGAGGCAGTCATTCAGACAGAACAAGTGGATACTGCATAGTTTAAAATCAAGAAAGGTATGTGTCAGGAGTGTATCATTTCACTATACTTATTCAATCTGTCTGCTGAGCAAATAACCAGAGAAGCTGGACTATATGAAGAAGAACCCAGCAACAGGATTGGAGGAAGACTCATTAACAACCTGCGATACGCAGGTGACACAACTTTGCTTGCTGAAAGTGAAGAGGACTTGAAGTACTTACTGATGAAGATCAAAGACTACAGCCTTCAGTATGGATTACACTTCAACATAAAGAAAACAAAACTCTTCCCAACTGGACCCAATAGGCAACATCATGATAAGGAGAAAAGATTGAAGTTGTCAACGATTTCATTTTCCTTGGATCCACAATCAACACCCACGGAAGCAGGAGTCAAGAAATCAAAAGAGGCATTGCATTGGGCAAATCTGCTGCAAAAGACCTCTTTAAAGTGTTGAAAAGCAAAGATGTCACTTTGAGAACTAAGGTGCGTCTGACCCAAACCACGGTATTTTCAATTGCCTCACAGGCATGCAAAAGCTGGACAATGAATAAGGAATTCCGAAGAAGAACTGGTGCATTTGAACTATGGTGTTGGTGAAGAATACTGAATACACCACGGACTGCCAAAAGAACAAACACATCTGTCTTGGAAGAAATACAGCCAGAATGCTCCTTGGAAGTGAGTATGGGAAGACTTTGTCTCACGTACTTTGGACATGTTATCAGGAGGGACCAGACCCTGGAAAAGGACATCATGCTTGGTAAAGTAGAGTGTCAGCAAAAAAGAGGAAGACCCTAGACAAGATGTATTGACACAATGGCTGCAACAGTGGGCTCAAACATAGGAACCATTGTGAGGATGGCGCAGGACCGAGCAGTGTTTCATTCTGTTGTACACAGTGTCACTATGAGTCAGAACTGACTCGACAGAACCTAACAACAACAGGGTGTGTTCTGCCTCCAGACTATAAATAGATATTTTGGCAGAACTGTCTTTCTCTCCCATCATCTGATCTGTGGATCTTGGCAAGCAAGCCTGTGGGAGACTTCAACCTGCAGCCTGACCTGTGGATTTTGGACTTGCCAGCCCCACAAATGTATGAGCCAATTCCTTGAAGTAAATCTCTCTCTCTCTGGATATATATATATGTGTGTGCGTGTATATACACACATACATATATATATAATGTATCTGTCAGTTTGTCATACTGTGGTGGCTTGTGTGTTGCTGTGATGCTGGAAGCTATGCCACAGTATTCAAATACCAGCAGGTTCACCCACGGTGGACAGGTTTCAGCTGAGCTTCTAGACTAAGATAGATTAGGAAGAAGGACCCAGCAGTCTACTTCTGAAAAAATTAGCCATTGAAAACCTTATGAATAGCAGCAGAACGTTGTCTGACATACTGTTGGAAGATGAGCCCCTCAGGTTTGCAGGCACTCAGAAGACGACTGGGGAATAGCTGCCTCCTCAAAGAAGGTAGACCATAATGACATGGATGGAGTCAAGCTTTCAGGACCTTCATTTGCTGATGTGGCAGACTCAAAATGAGAAGAAACAGCTACAAACACTCATTAATAATAGGAACGTGCAATGTATGAAGTATGAATCTAGGAAAATTGGAAATCATCAAAAATGAAATGGAATGCATAAACATCGATATCTTAGACATTAGTGAGCTGAAATGGACTGGTATTGGCCATTTTGAATCTGACAATCATATGCTCTACTATGCCGGGAATGACAAATTGAAGAGCAATGATGTTGCATTCATCATCAAAAAGAACATTTCAAGATCTATCCTGAAGTACAACGCTGTCAGTGATAGGATAATATCCATAGGTCTACAAGGAAGATCAGTTAATATGACTATTATTCAAATTTACATACCAACCACTAAGGGCAAAGATGAAAAAATTGAAGATTTTTTACCAACTTTTGCACTCTGAAATTGATCAAACATGCAATCAAGATGCATTGATAATTACTGGTGTTTGGAATACGAAAGTTGAAAACAAAGTTGGTAGTCAGAAAATATGGCTTTGGTGATAGAAACGACACCGGAGATCGCATGACAGAACTTTGCAAGACCAGCGACTTCTTCATTGCAAATACGTTTTTCAACAACATAAACGGTGAGTATACACGTGGACCTCACCAGATGGAATACACAGGAATCAAATAGAGTTCATCTGTGGAAACAGATGATGGAAAAGCTCAATATCATCAGTCAGAACAAGGACAGTCAGAACAGAACAAGGACTGTGGAACAGACCATCAATTGCTCATATGCAAATTAAAGTTGAAGAAGAAACTTAGAACAAGTCCACAAGAGCCAAAGTACGACCTTGAGTATATCCCACCTGAAGGTAAAGACTATCTCAAGAATAGATTTGATGCATTGAACACTAATGACTGAAGACCAGATGAGATGTGGAATGACATCAAGGACATCACACATAAAGAAAGCAAAAGGTCATTAAAAACACAGGAAAGAAAGGACAGACCTAAATGGATGTCAGAAAAGACTCTGAAACTTGCTCTTGAAAGTAGAGTAGCTAAAGCGAATGGAAGAAATGATGAAGTAAAAGAACTGAACAGAAGATTTCAAAGAGCAGCTCTAGAAGACAAAGTATTAAAATGAAATGTGCAAAGACCTAGAGTTAGAAAACCAAAAGGGAAGAACATGCTTAGCATTTCTCAACCTGAAGGAACTGAAGAAAAAATTCAAGCCTTGAGTTGCAATATTGAAGGATTCTATGGGCAAAAATATTGAATGACACAGGAAGTATCAAAAAAAGATGGAAGGAATACACAGAGTCACTGTACCAAAAAGAATTGGTTGATATTCAACCATTTCAGGGGATAGCATATGATCAAGAACGGATGGTACTGAAGGAAGAAGTCCAAGCTGCACTGAAGGCATTGGCAAAAACCAAGCCTCTAGGAATTGATGGAATAACAATTGAGATGTTTCAACAAATGGATGCAGCACTGGAAGGGTTTACTCATCTATGCCAAGTAATTTGGAAGAAGAATATTGAATATACCATGGACTGCCAGAAGAAGGTACAACTCTGTCTTCGAGAAGTACAGCCAGAATGCTCCTTAGAAGTGAGGATGGTGAGACTTTGTCTCATGTACTTGGGACATTTATCAGGGTGGAACAGTCTCTGGAGCGGGACATCATGCTTGGTAAAATAGAGGGTTATCAAAAAAGAGGAAGACCCTCAACGAGATTAATTGACACAGTGACTGCAACAATGGGCTCAGACATAGTAAGGATTATGAGGATGGCACAGGACTTGGCAGTGTTTCGTTCTGTCGTACATAGGGTGGTTGTAAGTTGGAACCGGAATCGACTTGAGGGCACCTAAGAACAACACATATATATATATTTATATTCATATCTGTATTTATATGTATCACTGGTTCCGTGTCTCTAGAGAACCCTAAGACAAGCTCCAAATTCAAAGTCAACGGTGACTGTCTCTACATCTTTCTAGGTCTTTGCTTGGAAGTTCAAGAGCAACTCAAACGTAGCATGCCCCCCAAACCAATTCCCATTCTTGTCTCGAAATCTGCCCCTTCCATGGTCACCCCTGTCTCAGTCAATGGCAGCTCCATCCTTCCAGTTGCTCAGGCTAACTCCTTGGATTCATCCCTGACTATTGCCCTCTTTCTCTTCTTCAATCCATCAGCAAATCCAATGGGCTATACCATCAGAGAACTTCCAGAATCTGAGCACTCTCATCACCTCCACTCCAACGGCCCTGGTCCAAGCCACCAGCATCTCGCGCCTGTATTATTGCAACAGCCTTCTCACTGGTCCCCAAGCTTCCAGACTCCTACTTCTGCCCCTCAGGGGTTATCCTCAATTTAGCACAGAAAATTGTTTTAAAACGTATGATGGATGGTGTCACTCTTTCGCTCAAAATCCTCCACTGCCTTCCCATGTCACTGAGTGAAAGGCAAAGCCCTTTAGTGATCTGACCACGTAACTCATGACCCCATCTCCTACTACGTCCCTCTCTTCTGCCTACTGCTCCAGCCACACCCCTGCCTCGGCACTGTGCACCACCCTGGAATGTTCTGCTTGGCTCACTCCATCCTCTCCTTCACGCCTTTGCTCAAATGCCACCTCCTCAGAGAGCCCTCCAAGACCACCCTACTTAACTCTGCAAGCCCCCTCCCCAGACTTTCTATCCCCCTTCTCTGCATTATTTTTCCCCAGAGCACATACTCCATCTGACATATTTTACTTATTTTCTGTTCCAGTGTTTCCATTAGAATGGAGGGTGGGGTGGGGGTATTTGTCTTGTTCATCACTGTCTACACAGTCTAGCACATAGTAGACTTTCAATAAATATAGAATGAATGGCAATCAGATACTTGTCCTAACAGCCCTCATGGCAGGGATTATTATCCCCTCTCTGAGACACAGAGAGGTTAAGGCACTTGCCTAAGGTCACACAGCTCGTAAACAAAGAAAGCATACTCAGGTCTGTGGAGATAGTCAGGTTTGTTTGGCTCCAAAGTTTTGCACTTGGAGGCAGCATAGTCTAATGGTTAAGACTCTGGTTTTGGCATCAGACAGCGCTCAGTCCTTTAGGCCCTGATACTTCCTAGGTAAGCTCCTTAACTTCCCTGGGCCTCGGATCTGCATAATAAGGCACTACTCAGAGCACGACTGTGAGAATGAAACGCACTAACACGCAAACGCCTGTAGTTATTATTACTCACATCAATATCTATAGCAGGCCTCCTTTTGTATTCAAGGCACGTCCTCGGGCAGCGTCTCAGGGGCCGTTTCCGACACCCCAATCCTCTCTCGCTTTGTTGTCACAGACGCAGGAGATGAGCTGTTGACTGATATGATAATTTCACTATAGTAGCAGAGTCAGTCATTTTCTCAGTGACAGGATTTCACGGGCCCCATTAGATCTGCAGGTTCCCTTCCGCTGAGCGATCTTTAGGGTAGGATCTAACAGACCCGCAGGGCTCTCAAAGGCAAGGCCTGCACAAAGGGAAGACTTCTTAGTAAGAGTCGACTGCAAATCATTTGGAACAAGGCAGGCTACAGTGACATAAGTAATCATCAATGGTGACCGTGTGAAGCCTCAAAAAGCGCCTAGGACATTGCAGGTGCTTTCCGTGGGCTCTCCTCGTCCTCTGCAATTCTGCAAGGTGTGTTGTTGTTGTTGTCGTTTAGCTGCCGTCAAGTCAGCCCCCGGCAACCCTACACACAGTGGAACAGAACACCGCCTGGTCTTGCACCAACCCCATGATCAGATGTACGTCAGACTATTGTGAGCCATAGGGTTTTCAGTGGCTGCTTTTTGGAAGTTGATGGCCAGACCTTTCTTCCTAACCCATCTTAGTCTGGAAGCTTCACTGCAACCTGTTCAGCATCATAGCAACACGCAAGCCTCCTCTGACACATGGGTGGTGGCTGCGTGTCAGGTGCGCTGGCAAGGAATTGAACTTGGATCTCCCACACGGAAGGTGAGAATTCTACCACTGAAGTTACCAATGCCTCACTCTGCAAGGAGTATCTCCCCATTTGAGAGATGAGGAAACTGAGGCCCAAGGGTGAAGGGATGTGCTGAAAGCCACACAGCAGGTGTTTGGTGGAGCTGGACTTTGAGCCTAGGCTAGCTGGATCCTAGAGCCCAGGCTCACCCCCAGTCCCAGGCAGCCTCTGCTCACCGGTCACTGACCCAGGAAAAGTCTTGACCAGAATATGGCTAAAGGGATGAACATGCCCACTGGGGGTCCCAGCAACACAGGGCCTTCAATAATTAATCTGAGCAATAGAAATTAAACATTGTACTTCATCCCATTTGTACTTAGAAAAGATTCTTTTGCCCTGTGAGGTAAACAGGGCAGTGACAATTCTTGATACAAAATGGGAAACTGAGGTTCAGAGAAGATGGGTCACATCTGGAATGAACGTTGCTGGTCAGTGTGAGAGGCAGGCCTGCAGACTCCCTCCAGGGCCACGGTTCTGCTGGACACAGCACCCCCTCCCCCAACTCCATACCCCTAGGGACACACACTGGACCCCTTGTCCTCCAGGAACAAGTCACCCTCCATACACCCCGCACCTTTGTCCATGCTGTTTCCTCCAACCAAGGCCTGCCTTTCCCCTTCTCTGCAGCACCCTTGGCCTCTCCTGAGCCCTCACCCACTGGCATTCACACCCACCCTCCCCTCTAGACTGTGTGCTGCCTGTGGGCAATGAGGGCCACTATCTCGTCCATTCCAAGTCCCCAGCAGCTTACGCAGTGCCTAGCACGGAGTAGGAACTCAAGGGAGCTGTGAAATGAATGAATGAGTGAATTAATGAATGAATGACTTCTCCCTTGGGGGAGAGCCCATCAAGTGGTTGTCATGTCCTTGCCATGGTGGCTCTTCTGCCATTCCAGATGTGAACCATCTTCTCTGGGCCTCAGTTTCCCATCGTGTCTCAAAGGAAGAATCACCACTGCCCTGTCTTCCTCATGTGGACAGGCTAGCCTACCCCTCTCTGCGGAGCTCCGCCTCAATTATCTCTGCATGCCCAGGGATGTTGCTTCTTAAATGTGGATGGAAGGACAGATGGGTAGGTGGAGGGACAGGCGGGTGGGTGAGTGGTGAGTAGATAGACACACAGACATCAACAGAGAAGTAGATGGAAGACGAAGGGACCATTGGTGGGTTTTGCTTTCCCTGCAGGAAACTCTAGAAATATTGGGATGGACTGAGCTAGAAGGGGACAGGCGGGGCCAAAGGCAGCCCCACAACCAGTCTGTCATGGATTGAATTATGTCCCCCAAAAAATGTGTGTATCAGTTTGGCTGGGCCATGATTCCGGTATTGTGTGATTTTCCCATGTGTTGTAAATCCTGCCTCTATAATGTTAATGAGGGAGGATGGGCAGCAGTTGTGTTAGTGAGGTAGATTGGATTGTGTCTTGAGGCAATCTCTTGAGATATAAAAGAGAGAAACGAGCAGAGAGACAGGGAGACCTCATACCACCAAGAAAGCAGTGCCGGGAGCAAAGCGCGTCCTTTGGACCCAAGGTTCCTGCAAGGAGAAGCTCCTAGTTCAGGGGAAGATTGATGAGAAGGCCAAGAGAGAAAGAAAGCCTTTCCCTGGAGCTGACACCCTGAATTTGTAACCTACTAGACTGTGAGAGAATAAATATCTCTTTGTTAAAGCCATCTACTTGTGGTATTTCTGTTACAGCAGCACTAGATGACTAAGACACAATCCCACCATGCAGCCTGTGTTCTGCCCCCACTGCCAAAGGGCCCCATCTGGGATTCACCCAATACTCCTTCAGACCCAGGGGCAGCCCCTGCCTGACTGTTCTGTTGCCCATAGCAACAACCCCAGTCCCTGCCACCCGCAATCCTCTACCCAGCCTCTAGCCTCCTCAGGAGCTTTTTGTGACGGCTTCCCTTTCCTCTCGGGTTTGCACCTCCTGCCTCCGTACCATTCTAGAGCTGGGATGACCACCTTTTCTTTAAAAAAAAGTATCTACAAAAGAACCTCCCAAGAGACCCTTCTCAGGAAGCAGAGAACTTTTTATAATGGTAAATATGGTCTATCTGCATTGCCAATCTGGTCGCCACTTACCCCACAGGGCTACTCAAGCCACATTTGAAATGTAGCAAACGGCGACTAATTATTTTATTTTATTTTAATTAATTTAAAATTAAACAGCCTCATGTGGCTAGTGGTAACCGCGTTGGACAGCACAGTTCTAGAACCTATCCCTGAAGCAAGGTTCTTCCTTGTGTCTGGTCTACATGCTTCCTGCTCAGAGCGCAGTGTGGCTCCTGGTTCCAGAACAACCCCTATCTAGTGACAGCTGCTCTCTCTGCCTCTTTCCCTAAGTTCCCTCCCACTGCAGAAAACTGCAATCCAAGTACAGACGTTATTCTTGCCTTTTATTCCAGCATCTCCCAGAGCTCCGATATGTACAGACTTTATTTATACACATATAATATACACCATATATACGTATTTATATATATTCACACGCCAGCCCACACACGCTCATCCAGTCACACGTATGCCCTGCTGGGAGGGTGCTTGGCACCTCATAACCCACTTTGGGCCCAGAAGAGTGGGGCTGGGCTTGCCAGGCAGCTGTGAGGTTTTGTGTTTTTTGCTTTTAAAAAGAAGGCCATTTCCTTCAGAGGTGTCCTCCCTCTCCCAAACCCCAAGACCCCTCCCCAGAACACTTAAAAGTTTTTTTTGTTTTGTTTTGTTTTGTTTTTTAAAGAAGAGGTTTTCCACTGCTCCGCCAGGTAGTTGGTCGAGAATCCAGGCCTCTCCATCCGGCTCAGTGCAGGCCTCTGGAGAGGATTCCACCCCTCGCTCCCTGGAAGGGGCCCATGGCTGGAAGGAGCCCCCAACAGCAGGCTGAGGGCCTGGCTTGGCTGCAGCCAGACCTGCTCTGTGTCCCCTGGGGAGGGGGGTGGCTATAGTGTCAAGGGCACCTGCCAGATGAGGAGGGTGCTGTCTGTCTCCCCACACAGGGCCGGCCTCCCGCCACCACCAAAGTTACGGTAGCCCTGCCCGCCAGAGATGATGGCCACAGAGCAGATCTCCTTGCGGTGGGCGTCACGGGCGCAGGGCCGGCTGCGCACCCAGACATCAGGGTCATCCGCCATCTCATAGATGGAGCCGTCCTCCTCACTGTGCTCCAGGGCTGCACTGTCGGCAGGCGCCGGCTCCCGCACCGACAGCAGCGGGCCAGGGAGGTGGGCCGTGGAGCGCAGGCGGTACTGCAGTAGGATGCCCTTCTTTCGGGTCAGCTCGCGGCCCACGTGGCACTCGGGCTTCGGTGCTGGCTCATGGGGCTGGCCATCTGGCTTATCCTCCTCGGCCCTTGAGCCCTCGGCCTCCTCCTGGTCGCTCCGCAGGATGTCGGGGGCCAGGACGCTGGTGGCCACAGTCAGGAAGGTCACAGGCCCGCAGTGACCATTGAGGGAGACCATGCCTTTCCCTGCAAGAAATGGGGCAAGGGAGGAGGGAGTCCCAAGGGCCCAGAGCTTTGAGGACGGCACCCACAGCTTGCTCTTGGAGAATTTCTGTTGCTTTTTTTTTTTTTTATTTTAACTGCCATCTATGTTGGAACATTCCCAGAGACTGTGGGTCTGGGGATGGGCTAGCCCATGCTCCAGGTAAACTTCTGTTTTTGGAACAGGCCAAAAACCAGTTGCCCTCAAGTCAATTCTGACTCATGGTGACCCCACATGCCTCAGAATAGAACTGTGCTCCATACGGGTTTCAACGGCTGATTTTTTTGGAAGTAGATCGCCAGGCCTTTCTTCCAAGGTACCTCTGGGTGAACCTGAACCTCCAACCCTTTGGTTAGCGGCTGAGCACATCAACTGTTTGCACCACCCAGGGACCCAGTAGAATGGGCATGACTTTGTAAAGCACTTGGGGAAACCTCAGCCAGAAGCTCCTGCAAGTCCCTGCCTGAGCCACCCTCATACCCCCTGCCATTGCCAGGGTGCTGCCTCCACCCATGACGCCCTTCCCTTCTATCTGACTCTACAGCTCATCTTTGGAGCCCAGCTCAAGCTCCTCCCCAGCAAATCCTTCTGGAATTCACCCCTGAGGAGCAGATCACTCCTGTCTCCATGCCCCTCAGCCTCTGGAACACCCTTCACTATAGCAGTGGCCACCTGGGACTATAATAGCCCCAACTAGACTGTCAGCTTCTTGCAGGCAGGGTCCCTGCCCAATTCACCCTATGCCTCAGGATCACCCCTTGGATGAACAAAATGCCCCGTTTGATGAAAACAGGAAATCTCAGAATTTAGGAAGAGTCTCCTTTGGTAAAGGGGCTCAAGCTCTGGACAGCGTTGGTCTATCCTTAGGGCTTCTCCACCTATTGACATTTTGGGCCAGATAATTTTATGTTGTAGGGGCTGTCCTGTCTGTGTATTGTAGGATGCTAAGCAGCATCCCTGGCCTCTACCTACTAGACGTTAGTAGCAATTCCGCTCCCCCCCCCCGCCCCCACACTACCAGTTATGACACCAAAAATGTCTCCGGACATTGCTAGATGTCCCCTGCAGGGGAAAAAGATCATCCCGGCTGATGACCACAGGTATACCTTCAGTGGTTCCTAGTCTTATGCGGACAGGAGGGTGCTGCAAACCCTTTGAAATTATAAGCAAAGCTTTGTGTGCATGTGATTTTTCCCTCAGGTTCTCAAAGGGCGTGTAGCCACCCCCTCCCTCCCCAGAGGGTTTTTTTTTTTTTTTTAAATCCCTGGTCCACATAATCTCTGAGTTTCCAGAGGCAGAGGGACACCTGTGCTGACCGAGGCCCACGTGGACTCCAGGAGGCGGGGCCCACTGCTACCGGCACTAGCAGGGACAGCCCAGTGCCACTCCCTGGCATTCCGCACACCCCTGCCAGAGGGGACCACTTGTCTTCACTCTTGGGCAAAGGCAGAGATGGGCTCAGGGCGCTGGGTCTCCAAATGGCAGGGGTGCTTGTTTTCCTGGGCCTCAGTAGCCACAGGTGGGGCAGGTCTTCCTCCAGCTTATGCAAACACAATGGCACATGGACCCCACGAGGGGGCCAGCCTGTGTCCCAAGGGCCTTCGGTTATTGAAATGGCTGGGGGGCTGGGGGGCTGGGGACAAAAGGGATCCTGGGGAGTCTCTACGTGAGTCGAGCACTATAAGCTCCCTTACTCAATCCCCAAACAACCCAGCAGGAGGCACTATTGTTCCCATTTGCCAGACTAGGAAACAGAGATACAGAAAGAAGGTGAGAGACTGTGGGGCGGGAACTATTTCAGATTGCCCCCCAGCACCCTGAGGGCCGAAGCTCACCTGTGATCTTGGGGATGCCTTCCAGCCGGGGCACAGGCAGCAAGACAATGATGCCCTGGTCGGTGCCCACCCAGAGCAGACCCTGGCAGATCAGAAGGCTGGTGACACACAAGTGCTTCTGGCCTGCAGAAAGAGAGGTCAGCATGAGTGACAAAGCCCCTGGGAAGGCGGCAGTGGGACAGTCTGGGCTCCTCCCACGAGACCAGCAAGCAGCTGGCTGGTGTTATGGTTAAGACCTTGGACACGGGAGCTGACCTGGCTGGGTTCTGGTCCCTGGATCTCACAGCTGTGTTCTCCCCCAACCCAGCCTCTACTTCCTCATCTGTAAAATGGGCTGCTGATAGGATGCAGTGAGATAACGCCACAAAGCACAGCGCCTGGCCCAGAGTCAGCTCAAAATACACAGTAGCTGAGTTCTCTGGGCACAGAGTCAGCTAAGGGTGACCCAGGCCAAGGGCACAACCAGCCAGCTGGGGAGTGAAGCCACAGATGACTGGCAAGGGGCTGGTCTCCAGATCCTGTGGATGAAGCAGATGTCTGCACAGGTGGGAGGCATGGGGACGGGGCTGGCTGGGGCCAGGGGAGCAGCAGGAGTTGGGGGTCTGTCGGCAGCCCCTCTGTGAAGTGCTGTTTCCAGCTCTGGCCTGACATTCTGCCAATGTGAGCACTTCTTCCGTGAGGGCGCAGCGCACCCTGCCATTCCTGTCCCGACCGTGAAACGGACAGTCCACTGCCAGGAACTGGTATGTTCTTGATGTCAGTGCAGATTAGTTCTAATTCTCCACGCTCCCCTCGGCACTGTCTCTTCATGACAGGAAGAATAGCAACAGCAGGGAGGGCACTGGGGTCCTCCGCTCTTTACAGAGGGTGTGCAGTGTGGGTTACACAGGCCCCAGAGCCAGGCCTCTGGGCTCAGACCCCAGCTTGCCACTTGCTCGCTACGTGAGCCGGGGCTAGCCCCAAACCTCTCTGTACCATGGTTTCTTCACTTGTAAAAGGGGACACTGATGACAATATTTCAGAGCATTGTCCTGAGGGTTAAATGACTCAATGACTACAAAACATTTAACCCAGAGCCAGGCACATGGCACGCCCGAGGCAGTGCTATCTGCTCTTATGGTTGTCGGTGTCCTTAACAACTCTGATCAAGTTACAGCAGTGGATCAGTGGTAGAATTCTTGCCTTCCGTGTCAGAGACCCAGCCAGTGTACCCCATGCCCAGCCACTACCCATCTGTCAGCAGTGGTTTGCATGTTGCTGTGATGCTGAACAGATTTCAGTGTAGCATCCAGACTACGACACACTAGGAAGAAAGGCCTGGCAATCTACTTCTGAAAACTAGCCAAAGAAAACCCTATGGATCACAATAGTCAGATCCATGACCAGTCATGGGAATAGTGCAGGACTGGGCAGCATTTCATTCTGTTGTGCATGGTATCACCATGAGTTGGAGCCAACCCTGACAGCAGCAACAACATGCTATCATTATTTCTGCTCTATAAACAAGGCCGATCAATGGGAATGGCCTGAGGCAAAGGCCGGGAGTGAAGGGGGAAGGCCTGGAGGCCTGTCTCAGAGGGGCTGAGAGGTGTCGGGCACCAGCCACAGGCTCAGGACAGGGCCCCCCACATGGCAGCACACAGGGTGGATGGCCTTGCCATGCCCCTCCAGGCTTCACTGAGCTCTTGCCTTTCCAAAGGCTGCCTCACTTCCTGCCTGAATCCTTTTGCCCCTCTGAGTGGGGTTTATTCTCCCCTGAAAGGAAATTCAAATTCATTGCACGTATCATGGCAAGAACAATGCCACATTATATTTGAAATGGTGCTTCGAGTAGTGGTTCCCAAACCTGGGGGTACACTGGATCACCAGGAGGGCTTGTTACAACACAGACTGCTGGGCCACCCACTGCGGGAAGCCCCAGAACTGCGTTTCTAGCAAGGTCCAGGTGACACCGATAATACTGGTCTGGAGAACTCAATTTGAGAAATGCTGCTTAGGGGTTTCCAAAGCACTCAAACACCTGCTCTAATCTGACATAGCCTTTCAACAGCTGAGACACATGCAAGACATGGGTGTTATTCCTATTTTCCAGATGAGAAAATTAAGGTTCAAAGAGGTCGCCCAGCTGCTGAGCGCAGGATAGGAACAGAGCTAAGGTCTGCTGCTTATTCCAGTCTACTGCTTTTGCGGCCTCACTGCTCTAGAGCAAATTACTTAAATCCCATATGCGTAAGTGTATGTTATCCATAATTATGGATAACACTGCAAAGAATGGGAATTCGAGAATACTTAGTTGTGCTCATGATGAACCTGTACATAGAACAAGAGGCAGTTGTTCAAACAGAACAAGGGGATACTGAGTGGTTTAAATCAGGAAAGGGTGTGACAGGGTTGTATTCTTTCACCATACTTATTCAATCTGCATGCTGAGCAAATAAGAAGCTGGACTATATAAAGAAAAACGTGTCATCAGGATTGGAGGAAGACTCATGAACAACCTGCAATATGCAGATGACACAACCTTGCTTGCTGAAAAGTGAAGAGGACTTGAAGCACTTACTGATGAAGATCAAAGACCACAGCCTTCAGTATGGATTACACCTCAACATAAAGAAAACATCCTCACAACTGGACCAATAAAAGCAGCATCATGATAAACGGAGAAAAGATTGAAGGTGTCAAGGATTTCATTTTGCTTGGATCCACAATTAATGCCCATGGAAGCAGCAGTCAAGAAATCAAATGACATACTGCATTGGGAAAATCTGCTGCAAAGACCTCCTTAAAGTGTTAAAAAGCAAAGATGTCACTTTGAGACTAAGGTACACCTGACTCAAGCCATGGTATTTTCAATCTCCTCACATGCATGTGAAAGCTGGACAATGAATAAGGAAAACTGAGTAAGAATTCATGCATGTGAATTACGGTGTTGCTGAGAAATACCGAATATACCATGGACTGCCAAAAGAATGAACAAATCTGTCTTGGAAGAAGTACAGCCAGAATGCTTCTTACAAGTGAGGATGGTGAGACTTCATCTCACGTTCTTTGGACTTCTTATCAGGAGGGACCAGTCCCTGGAAAAGGACATCATGCTTGGTAGAGGGTCAGTGAGGAAGAGGAAGACCCTCAGTGAGATTAACTCAACGAGATTAACTGCAACAATGGGCTCAAACACAGCAACAATCGTGAGGATGGCACAGGACGGGGCAGTGTTTCATTCTGGTGTACAAAGGGTTGTTATGAGTCAGAACCAACTCAATGGCACCTACAACAACAGGAGTATATGCTTCCTCCAGGGAGCAAACAGTCTCAGGAAAATCGTGTGGCTCCATATTCACCCTCAGAGGAAGGCTACCATCTTGTGGTACACCCAGCAGCATCTATCACAGTGTACCATGCCTCACGGATCCATTCACCCAGCCCCCAGGAACATCCCCAGGCATCTATGGTGTGCCAGACTCTGTGCTTGGTGCTGGAGGCACAAGGCTGGGAACCACACACAGTATCCTTGCTCTTGAGGAGCAAACATTCTAGAATTTTCTGTGATGATGGAAATTTTCTGCGCCATCCAATTGGGTAGCATTAGCCGCATGTGCTTACTGAGTACTTGGACTGTGGCTTGTGGGACTACAGAACTAAATTGTTCATTTTATTTAATTTCAATTAATGAAAATTTAAATAGCAGCTACTGTACTGAACAGTGTAGTTCTAGAGAAGAGAAATAGGAACCGAAAACATAAACAAGGAACATACACACTAGGCAAAACATTAAAATGGGGCGATGAGACAGAGAGTGGGTGGGAGGATCCTTGGGTTTCATCCTCACTCTACCACCCCACAAGATGGTGGGGGGACAGTTGTGAGGATGTGAGCTCCAGATGACACAAGGAGGAGCTGGCCACACAAAAACCTGAGGGAAGGCCTAGGAAACAGCACGTGCAAAGGCCCTATGACGAGAATGAGTATCCGTGGAGCAGACCAGAGTCAGTGTGGCTCAGTGGCAGGGGGCAAACAGGAGATGACCAGAAGGAAGTCAGAGGGTCAGGCCAGATGTGTGGAGCTTTGTAAGCCAGAGTAAGGAATGTGCCTTTTCATTCCAAGTGCAATGAGAAGCTACAGAAAGTCTAAGCAGGGGAGCGATGCAATCCGATTTTGGGAGAGCATTCTAGCTGCAGTATGATGAAGCACTGGGGGAGAGAGGGGGCAGAGAGGAAGCAGGGAGATCAGTGAGGCAGCTCCTGAGTCACTGCAGCAGAGATAGTGGTGTCTGGGGCTTGGTGGTGGCAGTGAGATGATGACAAGCCAACACATTCGAGAGATATTTTGAAGCAGAACCGACAGGCCCGTTGACAGACCAGAGTGGAATGAGGGGATCAAGGACAACTCGGAGGTTTCTTGTCTTGAGCAGCTGGGTGGATGGCGGTGCCATCAATGAGATGGAGAAGAGAAGGTTTGGGGGTTGACGTGAAGAGCTTGCCTTTGGACGTGTTGTTTGAGATGCATGGGAGACACGTGAGTGGAGCTATCAAACAGGCAGGGTGGTGGATGAGTGAGTCTGCAGAAGTGATGCAAACTCAAAGTCACATCCGTATTGTAGATTCAGGGTAGAAATGCAATCACGCTGGAAACAAGCCACAAATAGTATCTCGGGCTCTGTGGAGTTGCGACTCCTTCCCGCACCTGTATCAGTTCAGAAAGTACATGCTCAAAACTACTCTGGCAGCAACCAGTGCAGCCAGGGGCCCGCAGCAGTGGGAGCGTCTGATGTCAGTGAGCCTGCCCAGGATGCTCAGGCTTTGGCTCCCTCTCATCACCAGCTGGCCAAGGTCTGTAATCACCTTACTTCTCTCTGTGTTTATTCATCATCTGCCTCCATATACTAAAATGTAAGTGCTACGGGTTGAACTGTGACCCCTAAAAACATGTTCAAGTCCTCACCCCTGGTACCTACGAATGTGACCTTATTTGGAAATAGCATCTTTGAAGATATAGGTAGCTCAGTTAGCATGAGGTCATACTGGAGTAGGGTGGTCCTAATCCAAGATGGCTGGTGTACTTATGAAGAGAGGAGAAGAGACACAGAGACAGAGGTGGAGGCAAGATGGCCATGTGAAGATGGAGACAGAGGTTGGAGTGATGCTGCCACAAGCCAAGAACACTGAGAACCCCCAGAAGCTAGAAGGAAGGATCCTCCCCCAGAGCCTTCAGAGAGAAAGGCATGGCCCTGCCGACACCTGATTTTGGACTGCTGGCCTCCAGAACTCGAGAGAATAAGTTTCTGTTGTTTTAAGACACCCAGTTTGTGGTACATTGTTATGGCAGCCAGAGGCAACGAAGACAGTGACTTCTTAAGGGCAGTGCCTTATCTGTTGACTCATGGTCGATTCCTCATTCCTAGCCGACTATGCTGGCACAGAGCAGACGTTCAAAAAAGATCTGAGCCAAAAGGTGGAGACAACCAAAGTATCCATCAACAGATGAAAGGATAACCAACATGTGGTCTATCCATACAATGGAATATTATTCCACCATAAAAAGGAATGAAGTTCTGATATATGCTACAACATGGACGGATCTTAAAAACATGTTGAGTGAGGTAACTCAGATACAAAAGGACACATTTTGCATGGTCCCATTCATATGAAATATCTGGAACAGACAGATGCATAGACAGAAAGCAGTTCAGTGGTTACCATGGACTGGGGAGAAGAAAAAATGGAGTTACTGCTTCATGGGTACACAGTTTCTGTTTAGGGTGATAAAGTTTTGTAAACAAACAGTGTGATTAATACCATTGGACTGTACACTTGAAAATGGTTAAAATGGCAAAATTTATGTTGTGTATATTTTGTTGTTGTTGTTGGTTGCTATCAAGTCGATTCTGACTCATGGTGACCCCATGTGTGCAGAGCAGAACTGCTCCACAGGGTTTTCAAGGCTGTGACCTTTTGGAAGCAGATCGCCAGGCCTGTCTTCCAAGGCACCTCTGGTGGGCTTGAACTGCCAGCCTTTCAGCTAGTAGTTGAGTGCTTAGCCATTTGCACCACCCAGGGGCTCCTTATGTATATTTTACCACAATTAAAAAAAGTATATAATAGTTGGAATAAAGAACAAAATAGGCTGAAAAAACTTACCAGTCACAAAAATAATGGGTGAATAAATGAATGAATGAATGAAGAGCAGTGAAAAAGGACACAGTGTGGATGTTTCTGTGTGAATTTGGACAAGTCAATTTCTCTCATTGATCAGTGAGTATTACAAACCTACTTTGCTCAGTTTTATGATTTATTAGAATTATATATCTATATACATATGCATGTATATATGCACACAGCTGAGCACAGCTCTTTACCTATAGTATGCAATCAATAAATAGAGGCTATTAGATAATGGCTATGATTACTAAGGGGACCCAGATGGTAATGTCTGAGGATCAGCTCCATCAGAGCCATAAACCCACACAAAGAGTAAAGCCAAGAGAGAGAACAGTGGTGGATTTTTCATCTACTCTGCCTTCCCTCCTTGTCCAAGGCCCCTGGGGCCCTGAGACTAGCGGGAGACCATTTCCCCATGCCCTTGCATCCTCCTGGCCCCACTGGATGGCCAGACCCCAACAAATGGAAGGAAGGTGAGTGAGAAACCAAGAGAGAATTCCAGAATTGAGAAATGACTTCATCTGCAGACCTCATTCGGGCCCTTTCTCCTCCCCCTCCACCACGAGGAAAAGAGCGAGACACTTTCATAAACAGTCCGGAAGAAAAAAAAAAATTCTAACGATGGATAAATATTTTATCACAGAGACTTAATGTAGCAGTGTTCAACTCACCCAAGCCATCTATCTGGAGATATATAACTTTTAAAAGCTCAGGCTCTTGGAGCACATTTTATTAATGACCTGTCTAGTTAAAAGGAGGGAGTTTAGGTTAAAAATGCATTAATACCAGTCGGAACTTGAGTGGAAGAAAGGGGTCGGGGGAAGGAAGCGTGATAAATTTTTAACATGCCCTAAAAAAAATCCACACTTACAGGAGGAACAAATTTATTACTAATCATGCGATTATTTCATTTGGTGGTATGGAGGAAGGAAAAGTACTTAAAAGCCTTTAAAAATATCTCTAATGAAGAATTTAAGAATCCCGCTTTGTTGTTCTTCCATGAAGGCAGAATGAGGGGTGGATTTGAGGCCGCCCTGCACGCCCCAGTCCCCCCACTCTGGCTAGGCTGGCTCCATCTCAGCTCAGCTCAGGTTTGGGGGTCCTGGGTGGACCTGACTCCTCAGTATTATTGATTAGGAAAGGTCAGGCCTGGGACCTTTGGGAAACCCCGCACCCAGGAACCTCAGTCCACGTCCAAATAGTGCAGGGCCCAGCCCCAGAGTGGTCTGACCAGAGGAGAGGCCGCCTTTGCTCTGATGTAGCTGATGCAGTAGGAAGGACCTAACTCGGAAGGGCTGAGCAAGAAGCCCCCATAGAAGGCACGGACAACATGGGCTAGTGTGATGAGGATGCTGTGAAGATGAGGGTGATGAAGAAGGCAATGGCTGTAAGCAGCCCCATCACAGACTGAGCCAGGGACCATGAGCACTGTCCTGGCATGGTCTCATGGAATACCTGCACCAGGCCCTGTAAGGCAGGGACACTCAGAACTGGCAGGCGGCAGAGCCTGTCTGACTACACGGGCTCTGGTCTACCCTACATGGCGTGGCCAGGCTGTGACTCAAATCTCAGCCCCTCATTGAATAGACAAGTCCCTGGGTTTGTATGCAACTACTAAAGGTTAGCAGTTCAAACCCACCCAGCAGCACTGTGGAAGAAAGGCCTGGCAATCTGCTTCTCTAAAGATTACAGCCAAGAAAACCCTATGGAGCAATTCTACTCTGTAACACATGGGGTTGTCATGAGTTGGAACCAACTCTAAGGCAATGGGATTTTCTTTTTTCACTGTATAGATGGGAGAAACTGAGACCCAGGAAGGCGGAGTGATAGCCCATAGCTGGGCAGCAAGTCTGTGTGAGACAGCTGCACTTACAGCCTCTGGTTCAAGTCCTGGCTCTGGCCTTACCAGCAGTGTGACCTTAGGCCAGTCATTCAACCTCCCTGGGCCTCAGTTTACCTGGCTGTAAAATAATCATAACAATAATCAATACCCTTCCTTCCTCAAAGGGTAACTGCAAAGAACAAATAAGTTCATGGATGTGAAAATGCGTTTTAAACACCCACAGCAAACCCAGTGTCTATCCATGTGGCGGCTGGTGTTTCTCTACCTACAGCTAGGGGCCGGGGCAGCTCTGTCGGCAAAGCCTGCCCTGGTCTCTCGATGAACTCAATGCCTCTCTCGTTCACCTAGGCCCTCACAACATGAGATGCATGCAATTAAAAAGACTCATAGGATTACCCTTTTTTGTTGTTGCACTAACTTGAAATAATTTAGCTATCAGCATAAATGTAGAAATATTTTTGCGATATAGAGAAGGTTTTTATTGCAGTGGAAATGGATTTAACTTGTATAATGGCTAAATACTACAAAATACAATGCAATTGAAGCTGAAAAAAAAGAAAAAGCCCTTACCACAAGTCCCACCACGCGTCTACCCCCACCCCCCATCTCAGGGAGAAGGTTGTCAAATGAGTAATTTACCCTCATCCTGCACCTACCACGCTCCAGGACTGGGCCAGTGTCTCCCTCTTCCCATACTGGACTGCATTTCCTCCTCACGCAGCCCCTCCACCCCACATCCCACCTCACAGGGTGAAGAGACTCCCTGAGCCCACAGCCGGCAGGTGGCTGAGCCAGGATTCCAGCCCGTGCCCCATCAACCCTGAAGTCTTTCTCTCTCCTTGATGCACACAGTGGGACTCCGAAATGAGGCCCACCTGATGTGACTCCTGGGCCTGCTTCTGGCCTGCTTTGTGCCCTGGGACAAACCACCCTGCCCAGTGGATCTCAGTGTGTGCACCTGTAAAATAGGGGACAATTCCCACCTCATGGGATTCTGGTGAGGGGGAAATTAGATCCTATACTTACATGAAGCCCTGAGGCCCAGCTCGCTGGAGGGCTCAGGACAGGGGCAGCACCATTACTATTGTTATGGTTGTTGACCTTGTTAGTAACCATCACCCCCGTGGTCACTAGTCCAGACTCAAGGACATTCAGTCCTCGGCCTAAATTCAGGACTGGAAGGAAGCCTTAGAAGTCCACTGGAGGAAGCATCTGGGGTGATGTCTGGGCTCCACAGCTGGGCTGAGAAACCAGGCCTCTGGGTGAGATGCAGGCCTCCCCAGCCCCCGAGGTGCTGGCTAATGTGCTGCACTTGGCCCAGAACCATAAAGACAGGAAACTCAGTCCCTGGCTTAGCATATGGCTACTTCCCGCCTCCACCATGGCCCATCTGCCAGGTCCTTATAACAATCAGTTTCAGGCTTCCAGCCTGCCTCACTGGCTCTGTTTCCTTGGCCCCGGGGCCCTTGGCTCTCCCAGCTGCTGAACCCAGCCCTGACAACGATGCTTGGATAGGACTGAGCCACCCAGCTCTCACATACTTTCTGGCCACAGGTCAGTCCATCAGGTGGAAGCAGGCCTGAGGGAAGCAAGGTAAGCTGAGGTCTGCTGGGCCCTGTGGACTGCTCCAAAGCCAGATGGGGTGTCTGCCCTGCCCCCTCCCAGCAGAACCCCCAGGGCAGTGTTTGGGGCAATAAATGGTAAGGGGTGGGGGTCTGCTGCCAATTCCACAGAGGCCTCAGACAGGGGTGAGAGGCTAGGTAAGCGCCAATCTTAATGCTTCATCAACATTCCTCTCCACCTCTCCTCAAAAGCAGCTAGTCAGAAGGCAGCACAGGCCCATGGGGAGGCCGTCCAGACCCCATGGCCAGCCTTGCCACCTGATCCACTGGCAGGCAGACTAAGAGGGGCATTTGCCTTTCTTACAAAAACCTCTAAGGAGAGAGACCCTTGGCTGGCCTTTCTCTTTCCCTTTACCTCATTCTTAAGAGAATTTGAGGCGGAATCGGAGTTTTGGTCAATATGAAGTGTGGGACGGCACTGACAAGGAAGGGCATGGACGTGGGGCCACACTTGACTCGGAGGCCTCACTTCCTGGAGCCCCGGCCTGCTGTGATGTGGGAGAGGAAGCAGGAGACAACGGGAAGAGCAGCCGTGGGTCCAAATCCTGCCCCCCTCACCTGGGGAGGGGCTTCCCCTCTCAGAGTTCAGTTCTCCAGGTGACCCAAGGTTGCTATGAGGCTGCTGAGGTAGCCTACCCCACAGGATCAGTCCCTCCCAGGCCAGGGGCTGCGGTGCCCAGTGCTGCTCTAGCAGCAGCCTCACCTGGCAGAAGGAAGGTGGTCCTGGTGGCAATGTTGATCTCCTGCAGGTGCTCCAGGGTCTCGATGTGGAAGAGGCGGATGGAGGAGCCAGAGGAGAAGGCCATCCAGACGCCGCTGCCTGCCTTCACCATGTGCGTTACGCTCACTGCCTCGTCCTGGTGCGCCTCAAAGCTTTGCTGCGGCACAGAGGGAGGGGCATTGGTGCTGGGCCAGCAGAGCCTCTGAGGCTGAGCCTCAGCCCCCAAAGACCTGAGGGCACCCAGGCCCACTCTGGACAAACCTCTTCCCCCAGAATAGTTGTTTCCATGTTCTTCAAAAGCAAAGCTAACCCGACCTCGGCCTGAACTCAGGGCTGGAAGGAAACCTTAGAAGTCTAGTGGTGGTATGTTGGTAAAAGCTTAACAACTGGCTCTCAGGCGGTTGGGGAGGGGAAAGGAAGTCCTGATTTGTAGTGTTTGCCAATTTCCATGGTGTAAATACTCCTAACAAGGCCAATTTCAAGCTACCAATGTGACATCAGATGGGAGCATTGATGCTTCAGTTGTAGAACTCTCTCCTTCCCTGTGGAGACCTGGGTTTGATTCCTGGCCAATGCATCTCATGTGCAGCCACCACCCATCTGTCAGTGGAAGCCTGGGTGTTGCTATGATGCTGAACAGATTTCAGTGCAGCTTCCAGACTAAGACAGACTAGCAAGAAAGGCCTGGCAATCTACTTCTGAAAATCAGCCAATGAAAACCCTATGGATCACAACAGTCCAATCCAAAACCAATCATGGGGACAGCACAGGACCAGGCAGCATCTTGTTCCATTGTGCATGGGGTCTCCATGAATCGGGGTGACCTTGAATCAGGGGTGGACTCAACGGCAGCTAACAACAACAATGTGACATCAGTGAACATGGAAAGGGCAAGATACGCACACACTTTGTATCCTCATCTCACGTAAGGGAAAGATAGAGCCAAAAGTCCATGGGAGAAGAAGTAGAGGTTTATGCATATTATCTAAAGCTATAAAGGCAACCAACAGAACTACTGGGGGAGAGCAGTGAGCAGTGTGAGCCAAATCCTTGTCTCTCACAGTGGTGAGTCAACAGATAATGTCCAAACGTTGATAAACCAAGACGCAGCAGAGGAAACCAATTACAGTTATGAGAAAATGCCAGGTGCGTTAAAAACAAAACTGGTGGAAAGTGTTTTCTCCTAGAAAGCAGGATTGGGGATGGGGAGAGGTAACGGCCTTTTGGGATAAACCATTCTGTGCTATTTGATTTTTTTTTTTTTTTACAGGTTTACGTATAATTTAAGGAGCCTTGGTGGTACAGTGGTTAAGCATTCGGCTGCTAACCTAAAGATTGGAGGTTTGAACCCACACAGCAGCTTCGCAGGAGAAAAACCTGGCGGTCTGCTTCCATGAAGATTAAAGCAAAGAAAACACTATCGGGCAGTTCTACTCTGTCGCATGGGGTCACTGTGAGTCAGAATCAACTTGATGGCACCCAACAACAACAATGATGATTTTGACTTTACAAAACAAAGCAAAACAAAACAACACAACAACAACCAAAATAGTCCCTCTTCTTTAAGATAAGAGAGGGTACAAATGGTCAGGCTTCCCAAGCACTGCAGGAGAAAGTCCAAGTTCTTGAATTCAGCATCCCAGGCCCCATCTCTGTTCTAATTACCGCCTCATCTCCAAGCTAAGCAAAGCGTGGGCACGAATTGACATTCAAGATGCACCATGTGGCCATGCTCTGCTTCACAATGACCTCTGTTTGCAATGTGCACCACCCCTGTCCTCCTGGGAACAGCTCTTCAATCTCTGAAGACTCAGTCTCAAGGCGTTGTCCCTCTTCCATGAAGCTTGCCTCAACCACCCTTGGACAGGCCACTCCTCCAGCAAGCCTCTGCAGTCTGGCCCAGCAACACCTACACCAGTTTGCTTTATGGCTCCACTCAGCTGCCTTCTGCACTAGACCATGGACTCCAAGGACAGAGATGGAGCCTAAGGCCCCTCAGCCATCCCCCTGCTTCATAAGGGGCCCAGCACACAGTAAAACTTGGTCAAGGAATGAACGGATGGACATGTGAATCCCATCAACAACAGTCAGTTATATACTCAAATACAGACAACTCAAGCACACAATACTAGAAACAACCTCAACGCCCAGCCACTGGGGATGGTCAGATAAGTCTGGTACCGACTGGTGGTCTGCCCACATCTATTTCAAACTATGTTTTACACCAAAGTTCATTACAGCACTTTTCACAATAGCCAAAAGGTGGAAACAATGGAAACGTCCATCAACAGATGAATGGATAAACAAAACGTGGTACCTACATACAGTGGAATATTACTGATCTGTAAAGAGAAATGAAGTCCTGATGCACGCCACGACATGGATGGACCTGGAACATTATGCTGAGTGAAGTCAGTCAGTGGCAACAGGACAAATACTGCATGATTTCACTTATATGAAATAAGCAAATATACAGAAACCGAAGGATATTCATGGTTACCAGGAGCAGGAGGGAAGGGGAAAGAGAGAGTTTTTTCGTAGGGAGCGCTGAGTTTATGTCAATGGTAGTAGAATAATTTGGAAAAGAACAGTGACAGAGGTTGTAACAACATGAAGAACGTAATCAATGTCACTGAATTATACATGTGAAAATTGTTGAATCAGTGAAGGTTTTGCTGTGTATATTTTCACCACAATTAAAAAAAAAAAACTATGTTTACAGGGATTGTGTGATAAACACAGAGAAAGGGGAATATGCTACAGTACAGTTAACCCTCCCTATCTGCGGGTACCGCATCCTCGGATTCAACCAACCCCAGATCAAAAACATTTGGAAAAAAAGACAAAGTTCTATTTCCATAGTATTGAACGCCATGTTTGCATATCTAACTATCTACTCCACATTATTTATGTAGAAATTTACATAGCACTTACATTGTACTAGGTATTACAAGTAATCTAGAGATGATTTAAAGTACATGGGATGATGTGATACTATGCCATTTTATATAAGGGACTTGAGCATCCTTGGATTTTGGTATCTGTGGGGGGTCCTGGAACCAATCCCCCGTAGATACCAAGGGATGACTGTAGGAAGTGTTTAAAAAAAAAAAAAAACAAGTCACATCCAAAACAGGAGGAGGAGAAGGGGCCGGGGAGGAGAAACCTGTGTACTAAGGACTGTTCCAGGTGACAGTACCTGGTAATTTTCTTCCTTTCCAGTTTTTTGGTTTATAAATAGCATGCGTTATCAGTGGAAGCCCAAGACAACAGGAAGACGTTGGCTAGAATGCGTATTAGGAATCAGACCTGCTGTTAAATCTCATTTCCCCAATAACGTCATAGGCCTGGGCCTCAGTTCCCGGCTTGTAAATAGAGATTGCCAGGAGGATTGTAGGGAACAGGGCAAGGGAAAGCTCAGCACTGGCCCAGTGCCTAGTATGGTCTCACTCATTCAACAGATGCTCTTAAATCCCTACTATGTGCCTGGCATGGCTCTAGGAACTGGGAATATAATGATGAACAAGACAACCAAGGGGTCTGCTCTCGTGGAACATACACTGCTGGTGCAGGAGACAAAACAAATAAGCAAAGAAAGCTTACTTCGAATATTCATACAGTGACTCTACACAGGAGGAGCCATTGTGATTGGGTGATTGGGGAAAATCTCTGTAGATGGCGTTTAGTCAGGGATGTAAACAGCATACAGGAATCAGCCCTAGGATGATGGGGGAGGTGTTCCAGGCAGAGGGCACAGCAGGTGCAAAGGCCTTGAGGCAGCAATGCACTGGATGAACTTGAGCAATTGAAAGTCAGTGTCAGGGGAGCACAGTGGTGGAAGCAGAGGTACAAGAGGCGAGCAGGGGTCAGATCGTGCAGGGCCACCTCCAAGTTCATAGTGAAGAGTTTAGATTTTACTTAAGTGCTGGAAGGGTTTGAGCTGGTGACACCATCAGATTAACCTTTTAATGAAGTTCTGCCTGACTGCTGTGGCAGGCGGCTAGATTCCTGGTCCAGCCCAGATGGCCTAGCGTGGGCTCCGCAAGTGAGACACGATAGTAACAAGACTTGGTTTCTTGCCCCAGAAACTTGAAATGTGTCTCTGCAATGCTGGCCTCAGCCCCAACACCACGAGGTTTCCCACCGCGATAAGCAGCAGGCAAAAGAAGTTTGGGGGGGGCCTCTCCATAGGGAGTCAAGCCAAGGAACTCAGTGCTCATTCCCAATCAGGACACGGGGTCTGGGAGGGCAAGATTGTGAGATGTCCAACGAAATTGCTTTTCCTAAGCCAGCCCGATGGCCAAGCTGTGTATGCAATGTGCAAGGGAGGAAAAGGCAGAGGGCTGTGGGGCCCATCGGCTGAGGGGACCAGGACAGGAAGATGGAGGCTCCCTGAGGAGGGGAGAGGAGAAGCAGAGTGATGGCCCTCCCCTCCCAGACACCTGGCGGCTCTCAGCAGGCTAGGCTCTATCCCACAGCTCACCCCTTGGGTGGGGGGCATCATCCCCATCAAAACAGGGGCTCCCCGGGGCAAGGACAGGGTCTGAGATGGACCACTAGACTCAAGGCTCACTGAGGGCAAGCGCTGTATCTCTTGGCTCAGACTAGGGGTTCCTGAGGTGGGGGTCTCATTCCTCTTTCCTCAGTACCCTTCGCCTCAGCCCGGTGGAGGCCAGTTCCCAGGGGCTAAGCCAAGAAGTCTCCAGGATTCCATGGAGGTTGAGCTCCTCAGGGACTGCACAAAGCCAAGTTTGGTCCATCCGGTGGAGGGAGGGGGCTCCGGCCTTTGCCCCCAGGCTGCTGCCCACAACCTGCAGCACTGGCTTTCAGTTCTCTTCTCTTGAGAGGGGCACTCCTTCAAGGAGACCACAACTGGTTTTCTGTTATTTTCCTGAGCCAGCCCACACTCACGCAACTTTCCTGACGGTCCAGACCCGGGCAGGCGGTCCACCTGGCTCAAACAGGAAACCTCCTGAGAGGCCTTGCCGGGGCAAAGCCAGCTAAGGAATCGTCAACCACAACTACGGATGACTACGCTGAGGCCCATGGTGGTTCAGTGGGAGAATTCTTGCCTCCCATGTGGGAGACCAGGGTTTGGTTCCCTGCCAACGTACCTTATGTGCAGCCACCATCTGTCAGTGGAGGTTTGTGTGTTGCTAGGATACTGAGCAGGTTTCCGCTGAGCTTCCAGATTTAGACAGACTAGGAAGAAATGCCTGGCGATCTACATCTGAAAATCAGTCAGTGAAAACTCAATGGATCACAACAGTCCGATTCGCAACAATCATGGAGATGGCGCAGGATTGGGCAGGGTTTCATTCCATTATACATGAGGTCGCCATGAGTCGGGGGCTGACTCGACAGCAGCTAACAACAAAAACTACAATAAGGCCCAGAACAAAAAGTGACAGATCTGACTGCCCACAGTGTCTGCCATGACCGGATGGGGACGGCAGGATGGACGGGAGATGCCAAATTCCTCTGTCTGCAGATTTCCCCTAAAGTAGCACACACACACGAGCACACAGGTGCACACACACCGAAAGAAAGGCACGTGCAGGCTCCCATGCTTGCAGTGAACCTCCTACCCAACTCCTACAGGAAGGTCAGAAGCATCTCCTGCCTCTGCAAAAGCCAAACGGTGCAGAAGCAGAGAAGCCTAGGCCCATGGAAAGCTGCACCTGCGTCTGCAGCCAGCCAGCCAGTCCTGCATGCTGTTGTCAGAATCTAATTAAAAGAGAAGTCGGCAGTGGAAATCGAGGCTCATTTCTCCAGAGGCATAACGAGTCTGTCTCCAGGCCTAGAGGGGTTTGTAGCAGGCCTGTGCAAACCTGCCAAGCCCAAAGGGGTAAGATGGGTAGGGGTAAGGGCTAGAATAAATGCGAAGAACAACAGTGCATTTCCAGCTCCAGCCCCAGCCCCACAGCCTCACGTAAATCTGGGCTCCAGAACAGCGGGGCCTGCCCACAGGACCCCTCCCCACACCAGGAGCCTGAATCATAGGAGTTGTGTTGGATCTGGAGCCCTGGCTGAGCCCCCTGCCATCAGACCAGGTCAGGGCAGGGAGCAGGTAGAAACACAGACAGTCCAGCGTCAATGGGTCCCAGAGGGGACAGGGGAGCTGAGCACAGCGCCCTTGGGTGGAGGCAGGCAGCAGTACCACAGGCCGCAGCCCTTCATGCCTGATGAGCTGGGCGGAGATCAGCCTCACTGTCCGTTTTCTTTTCCAAACATGGGGTGTTCATTTATCCAGAGAGGAACTCAGGCTTGTTTGATCTGAATTAATTGCTTGAGGAAGCTGTCAGCTAATCAAGCCTCCTCTCCTCCCAACCCTGTCCATCCAGCACTCCAATCCCAGGCCACGGCTTCCCATTCCTCACCTTGGACCCCTCCTCCAACCCCTGGCTGGCCTTGGGAGCCCAGGGGCCAGGGCTGCCTTACCTCTAAGAGACCTCTATCCCCCTCATCCCTAAGGAAAGCCCCCTGCCCATATGCCACCAGTGTTGGCAGGCCCCTCACCTGAGCTTCCGGAATGCCCGGGCGTCCCGCCCCCTCGGCCCCTGTGGTCCAGGCTGGGTTCTTGACTGGGTGCCTTCCCTGTGCCAAGAGCCGCTCTGTGAGGATTATATTCCAAACCAGTAGTCAGCAAACCATGGCCCTCGGTCAAATCCAGCCTACCACCTGGTTTGGTAAGTCAAGTTTTACTGGAACACAGTGGTGCCCACATAGAAAAGAACCCATTGAGTTCTTGGGTAGCTTGAGAACACAGCACTTGGACTGGACACCCTTGGTGGGTTATGATGAAGGACAAAACAGTCTGCAAAGAAATCCTGAATTCTACGTAGTAGGGTCAGTGACTCTGAAACCCACCCTTTGGTATGGCTGACTTACACTTATGTTAGTGGGAACCAGGTTTTCACAGGAGAGAGGAGGGTCAAGGGTGGAGTGAGAGAGGGTTAGCAAGCGCTACGAGCTCGGGTTTGAATTACAGGCATCAGTATGAACTTCAGGTTTTTCCCTGGCTCTGTCCGCTGAAAGGGCTAGAAGCAATGACCCCCGGTAGCAGTGAGCACAATGGATCTTGATCTCTAAACACTATTCCCCACTCAAGGAAACCAGATAGGGCACCCAGGAAAAATGGCTGATTGGGGCAGGGAAATACATGGTGAGCCTAGGACACTCGTGTTCCCAAAAAGCAAGGAAGTGCTCAAAGAACTATGGGGAAGAGTCAGAAGGGGCCAGGAGCCTGTACAAAGGGCCCCCACTGGCCAGATTTGAGACAACTTGAGCATCAAAAATAATAATGGTGGTCCTGATTATAGCACACTGAATTTTTTAAAAAATCTATGAATTTATAGTAATAGTAAAAAAACGGGGTAGGGGGTGAAATTCCTCTTTAAAGAATGACAACTAATAAATGCAGAAGGGATGACAGAATTAGACAATTGTAATATTGCTATTCCACCACCCTCCTGTCAGTCTGTTGTACTGTGGTGGCTTTCGTGCTGCTATGATGCTGAAAGCTATGCCATAGGTGCCACAGGGTCACCCATGGTGAAAAGGTTTCAGCAGAGCTTCCAGTCTAAGACAGACTAGGAAGAAAGTCCTGGTGATCTATCTCTAAAAATGAGCGAATGAAAACCTTATGGACCACAAGAGGATACTGATACGGTGCTGGCAGATGAGACCCCCAGGTTGGAAGGCACTACACAATAGCTACAAGAACAGGCTCAAGCATACAACGATCATGCAGATGGCACCGGACGAGGAAACGTTTTGTTCTGTCATACATAAGGTCACCACGAGTCGGAGCTGACTCAGTGACACCTAAGAACAACAAAAGGGGACATGACAAGCAAATGCAAACGTATGATCATCATGGATGGGGTTGAAGGAACAGCTATAAACAGTATTTTGGGGGACAAGTGGGAAAATATGCATATGAATAGTATTTAATATCAGCATACTGATGTTAAATTCCTTGGTGTGATAACGGTTTGTGGTTATGTAGGACAGGCAGGCCGAAGTATTTAGGAGTGAAGGGTAATAATGTCTGCAATTGACTTTTAAACGGCCTAGCAAATGAAAATAAAAATATAAAGTGTGTGTGTGGGTGCGCACATGGGGGAGAGAAGAAATATGGCAAAATGTTAACCGTTGGTTAGCTAGGTGAAGAATGGATGTGTGCTCATTGTACTATTCTTTCAACTTTCCTACAGATTAATTTTTTTCGAAATAAAAAGATGCGGGGGTGGGGGAGGCAGCTATTAAAAACAAAAAAAAAGCTAACGGTCCAGAGTCGAGGGTCTGGGTCTGACCCCTTGCTCCACCCTCTCCCACCTGCATGGCTCTGGCCAGGTGACTCAGTCTTCTCTCCCCTCTGAAATGGGGGTAGAAAGAGCACCTGCCTTACGGCGTACATGAGGAGTCAGTGGGCAGTGCCCAGCACAAACTGAGTGCCCAGGACATGCTGGTCACCGTTAGGAGCTTGTCCGGAGGAGCTGGGGTGACACCCAGGGGTACTGCCCCAGCCCAAGGCCCAGCCTCAGCCTCTCTCCACAGCCTTATGCAGCCCCGCTGCAGGCGCCTGCCCAGAGGGTTGCAGGTGAGTGATACTGTCCCAAATAGTGCTGACACAGCCCAACCTCCAGTTGTACAATATTTATGCGCCTTCAGGCGACACTTCTGCACAGCTTCCATAAATTCCCAGGGCAAGCAGCTCAGCGCTCAAAGTCATTAGAGCTAAGATGATGCCAAGGAGCTGGGAAGGAGCGCCAGGCCTCGCTCGGGCTCTTATGGGCAGGAAGGTGGCAGAGCTACGATGTCCCAGGCACCTACCACATGCCAGGCTTTGCAGTGTAGGCTGGGCATTTCACAGGTGCACTTCATCTTCAGGGATCCCAGAAAGGGGGGCTGCCACCTAGAGTGAACTAGCGGGGCAGGGGCAAAGCTGGACGAGAGCCTCACCTGCAGACTCCAAGTTCAAGTGCTCTCCCCTGAGGGTCTCAGAGGGGACTCTGACACCATGTACTGAGCAGGTTGTGAGCAAGCAACGGTCCCTGGAAGTAATGTCATGGTCCCAGAGATATACCACCCCCCACATTACCTCACCAGCCAAACCCAAACCAGTTGCTGTTGAGTCTATTCTGACTCTTGGAGACCCAATGTGTATTAGAGTAGAACTGTGCTCCATAGAGTTTTCAATGGCTGATCTCTCAGTAGATTGCCAGGCCTTCCTTCCAAGGCACCTCTGGGTGGTTCTGAACCGCCAACCTTTCGGTTAGTAGCTCAGTGCTAACTGTTTGTACCGCTCAGGGACCACCTTGCCAGCACATCTCCTTAATGCCGCAGCAACCTGAGAGGTGGGCACCATTGTTCCATCTGCATTTAACAGGCAAGAAATTGAGAGCATCACGAAACAGGCCATGTGGGTCACTTTGCTGGCAAAGGGAAGGGCTGGGAACTGAGACCCCAAGGTCACGCTCCGAGGTGCAGCGCTGCGTATGCAGAGGGCAGGATTTTAAAAGCAATTAGCACAACAACTCCCTTCCCTCACTTAATCTATCTTATTCTTATCAATGCTTTACAGCCGAGGAAACAAACTGAGAAGCTAAATGACGGTCACCAAGTCACACTGCTAGGAAATTGGAGAAGCCACAATTCGAACCTCAGGTGACCAACTGGTCCTGTTTGCCCAGGACTGTCCTGGTTTTGACACTGAAAGTACTGCCTCCCAGGAAACCAGTCAGTCCTGGGCAAATTAGGGCAGTTGGTCACTCTCATGCGACTCCAAAGCCCACACTCTGTCCCCAAGCCACAGCAGACACCACTCCAGGGCTCCGTCTGATGTCTAAACCCTCCTGCCTTCCATGTCTGATCCGGTGGAAGCCAAGGGACCATGTACCAGGAGCAGCGCTGCTCTTCCTGACGCGTTCCTGAGGGAGGTTAAGATCTGGTGCCACCTCCACCTCTTACCAGCAGGTCAGTTAACATTTCTGCAAGGTGGGGTTTAGGTCATTTCTGTCTAAAAAGAGACTTCAGCAAATGCTGGGCTCTCCTAGCTCAGGGCCACCGTGTGAGCCCAAGAGGGACAGACGGACAGAGGAGGGATGGATATCCCAGCTCCAAGACAGATGGCCAGTCCTGAACATCAACAATCCATTTTAGAATTCATTGTGCAAAATGTGGTGTCTTTGGTGCGTTCTTTTAGAAAGATGGTCAACAGTCTTTGCCAACATCTCAAAAAGGGTCTGTAAACCACCCTGGCACACTCCCCCACCTTGCCTAAAAAAAGTTAAGCATTCCCACACTAAAGCCTCCTCATGACTAAGTACATAAAAAGGTGGGCACAGACAAGGGTGCTGACCCCTCACCAGACTAACTGTGACCCAGACCAAGGCACACAGAACGCACCACTGCAGGGAGGGTCTGCTACGGCCGCACCAATGACGTTTTGCCTTTAAAAACTGAGCTAAACTAAAATCTATCCGTGTATCTGGCCATTCTGGGGGCAATATAAAAAGGATCTCCAAGTGTGAGCCATTGATATTCTCCTCATTAGTCCTATTTAATTTCCTTTTGTTTTGTTGAATCATGAGAGCCAGCTTAGCGTTTCTTCTCCAGCATCGACACCTAAGGAGGGTGGGCCAGCTGCCGGCCACCTGGGGCCACCAAACACCTTTGCTATGAGCCTTGCCCTCAGTAGCAAGCAAGTGCCAGGGGTGATCTGAGGGGAGGAGGGGACAACCTGCTGCCTCCCCCTGCCCCAGCCACCACAAGGACACATGAAGACCAAGCAGCAGAGAGAGGGGGATGCTCATCTTCCCGCACCTGTGCATGCCTGGGCTGTGCTCACCTCGCCCTACCTGAGCTCACAGAATCCCTGCAACCGCCTTGAGGAAGGTACAGCCACTAAGCCTCTGTTCAGATGAGGAAACTGAGGCTCGAGGGCGGGGAGGGGGGTGACCTGCCCAGGGCTGGACAACAGCGACAGTACAGCTGAGCTCAGGTGTGTGTGGCTCACCTTCCTCATGGCACTTACTATTGCCTGAAAAGGCCATGCTATCCACTTACTGCTTGAGAGAGGCCGCAGGCTGTGGGCCCCCACTCCACCACTGACTGCCTCAGTTTCTTCAGCTTTAAAATGGGAGTAATCATAGCAACTACCACATGGGAAGATTACACGAGTTGCTACTTGCAAAGAGCTTGGAACAGCCTTGGAGGGAGGGGGTCTCAGGAAGCGTTAACTCAGTGGTGGTGGCGAGGTGGTGGTCTCTGTCGATCCCGTGACCCCCACTCCCCTACAGAGGGCAGGCCGACAAGGGTGGGGACCACTGCTGGAGCCCAGGGCCAAGAATGAGGACCCTTCCCCTGGGCTGGGGGGACTGAAGGGTGCAGGGTGGACACCCTACCAGGGAGAGACAGAGACAGCCACAGAGACAGAGAGACAGAAAGTGAGATCAGCAGAGAGGAGGGAGGGAGAGGGCTCAAACCAGTGCATGAAGGCAGAGAGAGATCAATGGGTGCTGAAAGACAAGAAAAGACCAAGAAAGGGTGAGAGAGTCCAAGACTGAAAGAGAGACAGAGGTGGAGAAAGATAAGAGCAAGAGACAAAGAACGTGTGTGAAAGAGAGCAGGACTGAGGTTGCTTCTCTGAATACATTTAACACCCATGAGTAAAGCACCAAAAACGAAATAAGGCTTCGAGGTGAACACCTGGTGCCCAGTAGGAGTGTAATAAGTAGTAGCTCACTGACCAACAAAGTAAATTCCTGTTCCCTGCTGATCACACGCGTGTGCCCACCTCTTCCCCTTCCTTGGCTTCATGTGTTCATGAAACCTTCACGGAGCTGCTCTGCCTGCCAGGCCCTGGGGACACAGTGTGGTAAGGGAGCGGCTCAGACTCCATGGGATGAAGGTGATGGAGCTGGGAGCCAAAGGTGAAGCGAGCACAGAGGAGGAGGCAAAGAACTGGCTGGGGAGGCAGTCAGGCTGCATAGAAAGAGACTGAAAGTCTGAGTGGTCGGTAAGATTCTGCCCAACAGGAGGACTGATAAGGGCGTTCCGCAGGGGAACGGCAGGAACAAAGGCTCAGAGGCCTGACAGTGCCTGGACAGAGCCTGCGAGGAACTGGGACCACTTAGGGGGTAGAGAAGTGGGGAGTCCCACAGGCAGAGAGACCAAATACAGGCTGGGAGGTCCCTGACTTTGGGCCAAGGCAGCCTGGGAGGCCCAGAAGCAGGGTCAGGTATGGTGGGAGCTTTGTTCTGGAAAGATCCTCCAGCGGCCAAGCCTTGGCATGAAGCTCAGGAAATGTTCCTAAGTGCCCCTGTGGGTGCTCGGCTTTGCCCTGGTGCTCTGTGGAGTAAGGCATGGTCACACCTGCAGGCCTCGTCTGAGTGAGCTTGAATGCTGAAAATCCAGGCACTCCATCCCCGACCCCACACCTTCACAGAAAATCTGCTCAGCACCATTTGCCCGTGCTTAACCAACAGAGGGATGACTGTCACCATGACAGCAGGCCTCCAGACTCCTGAGTCACAGCAGCACAGGTGAGCTGGCTTGGGCCAAGGCAGCTGCCCTTCCCTCCCGCTCACGGTGGAGGTGAGAGGTGCAGGAATGGTTAGTTCTCAGTCTCCATACACAAATCCACACCTGACTGCTGGGGAGATAGTGGCAGCCATTCCAGGGGGCGAGGGACTAGGAGGTCCTGGCTTGACCCAGACTCCAGGTCCCAAATGGACACTGTCAAAAGGACTCAAGCCAGGAGTCAAGGACATATATGATACTAATATCATGGGTCAGTTTCCCTCCCTCTCACATGTATGCACACAAGTGTACACATGTACGCACATACACACACACACACACACACAACCCATTCTCACACCCACTTGTCTGCTTACTCTATTCAGGAGCACACACCCACCCATCCAGTCTCACCACACCTGCTCCAGGAAGCGCAGCCCACCATTCAGCCACCTTCTCACTTCTCTCCCAGGCCCCTGGGCTCCGTGGAAGAGTGTGAGCACGTGCGGGGGGCCGATAGGCACTGTCCCAGCAGACAAGTCCCCTTGTCCAGGGCATGTGCTCTGTGCCAGGCGGACTTGTGCTGCCTCTGGTCTTGTCTCGCCACCCATACTACAAAGCTCCCTTCTCTCACCCAGGCATTCGGGGAGCAGACAGCCGGTCCCTCACTCAGTCCCTCGCCTCAGGTCATGAGCCCCTTCAGAGCCCAATGGCCACTCTGGCCCAGAGGGCACAGGCAGAGGCTGTGGGAGGCCATGGCAAGGGCACTGGGGTAGCTAGGAGCCTGAAGGGAGAGCTGGTGCAGGAGGAAAGGAGGGAGTGGGAGGAAGAGGGGAGAAGGAAAGCAAAAGAGAGCAGGAAATCAGTTCAGCATCCACCCGGTGCCACGGCAGGATAATCTGGAGGGGACATAGCACTGTCCCTGTTCACAAACAAATTACAGTTCCATAGGAGGATGACGCTGGGTACACACCCACAGGACACAACAGACCATGGCCACGGAGAGCGGGCGGAGGAAGGCGGCACTGGGCAGGGGCTTTGGTGTCAGGAACACTCGAGATCCTGGCTCCACCCCCTACTGGGTGGTCCCTGATATCCTGAGCAGGTCCTGAAATCATAATAAAATGCCCGCTAACATCTACGTGCTGAATCCCCGCCAGGCAGAGCCTTGGGAACTCTATGTACACCAAGCTGCTTAGTTCTAACGTCATAAAACCCAAACCCATTGCTGTCGAGCACATTCCAGCTCATAGCAACCCTATAGGTCAGAAGAGAACCATCCCTTAGGGTTTCCAATGCTGCCATCTTTTACGGGAGCAGATTGCCGTATCTTTCTCCCACAGAGCAGCTGGTAGGTTTGAACCACCAACCTTTCAGTTAGCAGCCACAGGTGGGGAAAGTGAGGCAATAGGTGGTAGAACCAGGGTCCGACACCAGCCAGCCCAGCTCCCCAGCCCACACTGACTGCCATCCAGGCCCTCTCAGACAAGGCCTGCAGGGGCATCGGGACTGCCTCCTGTGGAGGTTCCCCTCGGCAGACCCCTCCCCACAGCCCAGTTCCTGGGCATATGAGATGACGGTCACATAACCGTGAGTACTGCCGGAGCCACAGTGAGTGCCACGCGCTGATCTAAGCTCTCTGCATGCATGAGCTCATTTCATCCTTGAGCCATCCAACAAGGGAGGCCCCACAGTCACCCCCAGAGTCTGGCCCTTGGGCTCATGCTCTTGGCCTCCATTCTATCCACTCCCGGCCTGGCTCTCAGTGAAGCCCTCCCTGGGGCTCTATTCGTACCTTGCCAAGTTCCAGAAGCACTGGCAGCTCTCCTTTGGTGTCTGCGTCCCCACCCCCGCCCCCATCCTGCAGCAAGGCTCAGAGAAGCAAGTGACCAGGCAGGGCTGGGGAGAAAGGGAGAGTTCATGAAGGGAAGCCAGGACACTGACAGCCAAAGACACTAGGTGGGGCAGGGGGTCTGAGCAGTCCCAGCCCAAAAGGACTGCCATTTCCTCTTTGCTCCCTTAGTCCTGGCCCCCAGCTCCATCACGCTCATCCCATGGGGTTGTTAACAGGAGTCTGGGCATCTCCCCCACCCTACCGTGTCCCCAGGGCCTGGCAGGCAGGGACACTCCGTGAGCGTTTAGTGTGTGAGACCAAGAAAGGGGAAGAGGCAGACACATGAGTGTGATCAACGGGGCGTAGGGAATTGCTCCCACCCCCTCCTCCCCTCCAGGGCCGTCTGCTCTCTCCAGCAGGGTCTCTGTCTGCCCTCCTCCTCCTCCTCCCTCTTCTCCTCCAGTTCCTGTCCTGCTGCTAGTCACAGCTTCACAGGACCTGCTCCTGTGCCAAAGGCTTCAAAGTTTGTTTTTTTAAAACTATCAAGTCCTTTCATCAACCTAAATCTTCCAGGGGAGACCAAATATTCAATACAGGTAAGATCTGAGCTCTTCCAGTTGAAGACAGGGGCGCCTGAAGCCTTACCCCGGAGCCATCCCTTACCCCACAAGACCAACCTCGAGATGCCTCCTCAAAAACTCCAGGAAACTCGGAGCAGAGTCGGAACTGCAACCCTGAGCCACTCCAAACAGATTTACTCCTTGACGCTCTCCAAGGAAGGGGACCTCACAGGATTCCCGAACTACCCTCCGCTTTCTATTCTTCACAAGCTTCCTAAAACGAAGTTTCTCTGAGCATCTAACCTCAATTCTTCCTGCTGCTGGAAAACGCTACCGCTCCTTTTAAACTTGTTACTCTCGGAGCCTTCTGGGAAGTCTGCACAATCTTTAAAAAGTCGATTTCTCAAGTTTCACCTGCCAACTGTTAAAAACAAAACAAAACAAAATGACAAAAATAACAATGACCAAAAGCCAAACCCACTGCCGTTGAGTCGATTCTGACTCACAGCGACCCTACAGGACAGAGTAAAACTGCCCCACAGGGTTTCCAAGGCTGTAAATCTTTACAGAAGCCAACTGTCACATCCTTCTCCCATGGAGCGGCTCTTAGGTTTGAACTCCCGACCTTTCGGTTAGCAGCTGAGAGCTTAAACCACTGCACCACCAAGACTCCTTAGTAACAACAACACACACCTAAAAAATAATTAAGACAAAACTGCTGAGCAAAGATGACTCCGTGGAGTGTCCGTGCCGTGACCCCCAACCCCGCTCACACCGCTGGACACTTCCCTTGGCAGCTCCTGGGATGGCGAGAACTTGGTGCATCTCTTCCCTCACACCAATTTGCATGCCATTACCAAAGAAGCCCTGCACCCGGAGTCCGCTTCTGCAAATTCCCACCCATTTTGTGTCATAAATAAGAGAGGAGACAGAAAACTAATACAGCCCAGCGATGCATTATTCATGCCGTGTCACACTGTTATGATAGATTTATAGCAGCTAATACATGCAAACTAAGTTTGGGCACTAAACGTGAAAATTAGGGGTGGGGAAGGCGGCTGTACGTGTGGGGGCCCAGGGAAATCTGGGGACTGTTGGTGTCCAGGAACCCAGGGATGTTTCTTCTCTGTCATGTGTGGTAACAAAAAGCATTAGTGCCAGTATGAGAGGCCACGCAGGAGTGCAGCGGGAGGTGGAGCAGCTGGAGGCAGAGGGTGGCGGGATTGTTAACGGGAGCATGCTTTGGTGAGCACCTTTCATCTGCTTGCCTGGGGAGCTGTTCAAGCCCTCGGTCAACTGTCCTGCAGCACCCCCACCCCCAATCTCCTTCCACACTTAGGAGAAACAACCCAGACAGAGCCTCTTTCCTAGGGCTGCCCTCTGCCCCTGAACCACCCTTTACTGAGCAACTACTATGCAATGGACTCCAGCTGGATGTGGCCCTGCCCCACGGAGCTCTGATCGGGTTAATCTGACCACCATGCCCAAAATGTCAACATGCAGCTGTGGCGAGTGCTGGGAAGGAATAGATACCACCCGGTCAGTGAGTCACGGGGGTGACCCAGCGTGTGTGTGCGTGCGTGCGTGCACGCGCGTGTGTGTGTGTAGAGGGTTTCAGACAGGCTTCCCTGAGGCGGGCGGGGAGCTGGGATCCCACAGGAGAGGGGTTTTCCCACCCTAACAACAGCCCCTCGAGGTGGAAGCCAGGCCGGTGTCCACATACCCATGCGACCTACTCTGCGCCCGGGACTGTCTAGGCAGGGCTAGAGGCTCCACGCTCGGGCCCGTGCTCCTGCAGCTACACCAGGCAGGCTCAGTATCTGCTCAGCTGAGCCCTGGGGATGGTGGGAGTTGCCATGGAAACACCTCAAGGCTAGCACATAGGCAAGGTCAGGGGCCGGACCTGGTCCCTCGTGTGACATGACTGTCCCACCCACACCTGTCCATCCATCGCTCATGGCTTCAGAAGAAAAGGTCCTTGCCTGAAAGTCAGCATGGAGACTCTCATTCTGCCCTGTGGTGTGGCTGCCATCTAGGCAGGACCCATCTCTACTGTCCACAGACCCTCTGACGACCTCTTTACCCAACTCCTTTCCACCTTCTCCAGGGGCAGCTTCTCTGCCCTACTTCCTTGAAGGCACAATTCCTCCTAGGAAAGCTCCCCCAACAGGCCCCAGCCCACCCTGAGCCTTGGCCAGCCCGGACTTGGAACCTTCCACCCAGAACTCTTACCGAAGCATCACACACCTTCGAGCCCCACCCTGCAGCCTGCTGTACGCAGCTATTTCAAGAGGAGGCACCGGTGTGTAGGAAAAAGGGCGCCCATACATTCACTCCACAAACTCTGGCTGAAAGGCTGCATGGTGCCCAGCCCTGGGACACACCAGCAAGAGCGACAGACAGCCCCGTTTCATACAGCTTCCACCCTGGTGGGTGCAGATGGACTTTGACAATGGAGGCGATAATTCCAGGGAGTGCTACATGCAAGGATGACAATAAAGCAGTGTGGGGGTGATAAGAGTGTGCCTGGGGTGGAGGTGACTTGGATGGAGTGGCTGGGCCAGCCTCACTGATACCTGGGTGACAAGGGAGGCTCTCTGGGGACAGTGTTCCAGGCAGAGGGAGCAGCAGAGTGTAGGCCTGGCAGTGGGAAGCAGCTTGGCATGCTCAAAGACCAACAGAGGGTCCAGCCTGGCTGTAGAGCAGTGACCACAGACTGTAAGCCAAACACCTGGCTTCTAGTCTATTTGCCCATCTGTAAAATGGGCACAGCTGCCCTCTCTCTGCAGTGTTGCAAGGCTCCAACAGCATAATGCACATTCACAGCTCAGCCCGGTCTCCACCACCTCTCCCTGTCCCTACAGCCACCCTCCCACGAGCTGGGGTGATGGGGACACCGGCCCATGTGCCGCATCAGGGAGGGGCTTTGCCTTGGTGCCCAGACCACCCGACTCAGCAGAGCATAGCCGGCACACCACGAGCCTCCTGCCAGCCTGTCCCCAGTAAGTTTTTTCTTAAATTAAGATGCAACAATCATTCCGCAGCCAGCGTCCCCCTCCAGCGATTGGTTAAAATGAACTCCAGACAACTGGATTAGACTTTGAAGGTGGCGATCTAGATAATGAACATGAAGGACGCGGTGTTGACACAGGCCCTGGTGAGCAAAATTATTATTTAACAGGCCTCGCTGCTGCCTCTGCTGGGATCAAGGAGCTGAACAAGCGGTTGGGGGGCAACACAAAACCCAGAAACAGACCTTGGGCGCTGGCGCAGCAGTGGGCACAGATCTGTGGGGGAAGGTGAAAGTCTCCACACTGGTTAGGGCGGCCAAGCAGGGGCCAGCTGGGCAGTGGAGAGTCCAGGCTCAGGGGCCCTCATGAGAGAGGCCAGGGCGGGCCCAGGCCCAGCTCAGAGCCCACACTGTGAAGCCGTCCACCCCACTCACTGTCCCCCATGCCCAGTGATGCCTCTGGCTCCCACTGCTTTCTCTGACTGGAGCATCCTCCCCATGTCCTCTCGCCTCTTTCTCTCTTTCCAATTCATCTACCCAGACTCAGCTCAGGAATTCCATCCCCCAGAAACCCTTCTTAGGTCAGTCCTGTTCCTGTCCCCCTTCCACCTCCCCTGAGTCGCCACTGGGCCTGAGCTCTCCCCCGGTCTCATCACAGTGGGATGAATCCGACAGTCCTAGGTCTGTCTGCCTGCACTGGACTCTGAGCTCTGACGGGCTGGACTGGGTCTTATTCAATCCCAGATCAGCAGCAGCTTACACAGAGATGTTGCCCACCTGGGAGATGGGGGGTGCTAGGTACATCCATCCGTCTGCCTACCATGACCACTTATTAATGAGCACCTGCCATCTGCCACCCACTGTGCTAGGCCCTGGGAAACAAAGATGAGCAAGGCGCTGCCTCCGCTGGGACCAGGGAGGACATGCTGGTGGAAAAAACAAGCACACAAATGAGTGAGGGTCCCCAGGGTCTCACACAGCGGGACAGAAAACAGCGGGGGCAGCCCAAAGAAGGCAGAGCCCCCTGCTAGAGGCAGCCAGCACGGAGGTGAAGAGACTCAGGGGCCAGAGCCCTGGCCTCAGATCCAGACTCTGCCCCCTCTCTCTGTAGCTCTGTGACCTTGGACAAGTTACTTAACCTCTCTGTGCCCATCTCCTCAACTGTCAAGTGGAAATAGTAACAGGAGTCATCTCGTAGGGTTGTTTGAGGATGAAATGAGTTCATACATGTGAAGTGTTTAGACCCATGCCTGGTCCTGCCTAAGTAATAAACCAAAAACCCACTGCTGTCCAGTCAATTCCAACTCATAGTGACCCTGTAGAACAGAGTAGAACTGCCCCACAGAGTTCCCAAGGTTGTGATCTTTATGGAAGCAGACTGCCACATCTTTCTCCCTCGGAGTGGCTGGTGGGCTCCAACCACCGACCTTTCAGCTGGTAGGTGAGCACTTTAACCACTGCACCACCAGAGCCCTACTAAGCAGTATACGTTGGTTATTATTACTCCCCGGGGATGGGAAAAATCAGAAACAACTCCTTAGAGTTAACACAAGCACTAGATTAAGCCCCTAGGTCTTCCCATTTGAGCCAGGGCCACACTAGCCACACAGTCAAGGCAGCACCACCCTCAAGGGTCTCCTAGCTGTGGCTTCCGACTCTAAGTATCTCAGTCACCACGGGGGGCGGGGGCTTTCTCAAGCCTGGTAGAGAATGTGACTCATGGCTGCTAATCAGGAGTGCCACAGACAATCACAGCACCCCTTCCCCGTGAGGCACTGACCTGCAGGTGCCGGGCCATGGGCACACTTGCAAGCCCAGGACTGGCCACGTGGTGGGCAGAGAGGACGGAATTAGCAGCAGCCAGCACAGCTGTCTGCAGAGCTCAGCACTCAGGCAGGCCACTGGTTCCTCTAGCCCAAGCTGGGAACGCAGCTGCGTTAAATATGCATGGCGATCACCTTGTTACTGTGCCAAGTGATTGTGTGTACTGAAGGTGAGCCGCCCACACAGCGCAGGACGCTTGCAGAAACTTTCCAATTTCCCTGGCTGCCTGCTCCCCTGGCCCCACTGCGGCGGCCACCCTCGCCACGCCTGCCGCCCTCCCTGCCTCCCCACAGCCACAGGCCTCCTGACTCCCTCCACAGTGTGCAAAGCCGGTGAAAGGCCATATTGATCCCCTTCTTAAGAACAGCTTGCCCAAAACTAATCTTAAATCATTGTAGCTGTGCTGGAGCCTTGTGGCTGTGCTGGACAGCCAGGCTGGGGCAGAGCTCATGAGTGAGGGAGCAGGCAGCCAGGTCTGCAAAACCGGGGTATGAGAGGGGCAGGACTGGCTCGGGACCCTGTCCCTCCTTTCATCCATCTGTCTCTCGGGTTCCGAGGATGGCTGTCTGCAAGAGAAAGCCTCTCCTACAGTGGGGGGGAAGGGGGTGTGTGTGACAGGTCCATAGTGTGGACAGACACCCACACCCACTGGTGACTCAGATCCTCAGAGCCATGTGGTTTTCCAAATATGCTACGTGTCCAGCAATAAAGATTTAACTTAGGTAACTACAATTAGGCAGGTAAATAACCCAAGTTCATCGACCACTTACTGTGTGCCAGGCACATAGTCCTTTCACAGAAATGTCCTCAATCAGTCAGAGGCAGAGCGAGGGCAATGAGCGTCCAGGGGCGATCTCTAAATTGCGCCCTCCCTCCCAATTCAGGTGCCCGGGGCAATCTCTTAAGTTGCCCTCCCCAATTTCAAGATGAACAGACGACAGCAGCAACCGAGTCAGCAGAAACGCCTTCCTCTTCTCGTCCAGCTGCCTCAGTAAGGCACCTTTCATATTTGTGGCACCTTGGAATGTCATTCTGCACCTCATCCAGCACACCCTTGGACTTGTGCCCAGGGACAAGTACCCCCCTCATTATGACTCTGCAATCGGTCCTCATAGAATGCCACATAGTACTATTACCACTGTATTTTACAGATGAAGTAACTGAGGCCCAGGGAGGTTAGGTGACTAGTCCAAAGTTGCACAGTTTGGCACAGGCACAGCCTGGACCTATCTGAAGCAGCTTGCCCCCAGAACTCCACACTCCCAGGGAACAGGGTGCCCAGCTGACCGGTCACAGCATGTGGAGGTGGGGTGTGGCAGGACTGTGATGGGGCTGCTGCCTTTGCTGATGCCTCCCCGCCATCCCTCCCCCTCCAAGCCTGCTGGGAGCTCAGGGACTGCCAGGAGGGCCTGGGATGGCCTGGTGGGGCCCAGCTGCCCTCACCTCCTCCCTCCCTCAATCTCCTTGCTGACCACTTCTCTACTCCCATGGCCTCCCTGCCTGTGGTTTCTGGGTCCTGCAGCCTTCCCAACCCCTTCCCTGGGAGAGTCTTCCTCGGAAACCCCTCTCAGCTCCCATCCTGCCTCCCAAGCTTCCTCGGCTGCCTCCTCCCTCTTGTGTACCGTTTCCCCTGTTGGCAGCACTGAGGCCGTCCTCTGGCCAACAGGGAGCTCAGGAGCCTGCATCTTCCCATCTCATCCTCTCTCGCCTGGGGCCTCTTCACGTCTCTGGGCTGACTGTTTCCATACCGAGGGCAGGGGCTGGGCCCTCCCCCATCAGGCTGGGAGCTCTCTGGAGTGAGAGGCCATGCCTCCCCCAGCAGACTGGAGGCCCTCCAAGGGCAGGGGCTGGGTCTCCCTAAATTGAGGAGCCCAGTGCAGCGGGCCATTGGCTGAGCACCTCTGTTCCCACTGTTCCCCTCTTAGGGCTGAGTCAGAGCCTTGCCAGGGCATCAGCAGAGGGGAGATCAAGGGCTCCTGATCTGTGAGGACAGTAGGGGCACTCTGGGTGAGGGTTTGCAGGGGGAGCAGGCCGAGGGGTCAGAGATGAAGCATCATCGTTCTTCCTGCTTGAGACCCAGGCTGGACATGGGGGAGGGAAGGATCCAAGACCTAAGAAAGCCAGCCTGATTGCTTTCCCCTCAGAAGGCCATGGAGGTGAGAGGCCGTTGGAGGGGAGTGATAGAGAAGCCCCCCAAAGGGGACCAGGAGCTGGGAAAGTAGTCTGTGGCTACAGCTGCTCCAGTCCCTGCTCTTGGGCTCCCCTCAAGAGAAATAGGACCCAGAAATCAGAAACTCTGGGTTTCCATTCCTGTAGGCCCCTGGATCCACAGTGAGGGTTGCCAGGGCTACCAGTGCCAATACCAGTTTCTGCCAAGTCAATTCCGATTCTTTACAACCCCATGTGTGTCAAAGTAGAACTGTGCTCCATAGGGTTTTCAACGGCTGATTTTTCAGAAGGAGATTGCCAGGCCTTTCTTCCGAGGCACCTCTGGGTGAACTCAAACCTCCAACCTTTGGGTTAGCTAGCAGCAGAGCATGTTAACATTTGCACCACTAAGGACTCCTCACCAGTGCTAGGCTCTAGTAACCCCACCTGCCCTTCCTGATGCCCACCGAAGACTCTGGGCAGTGGTCCTCAGAGGAGACAGCAAGAGCCGCTAATCAAGTACCCCTGGCACTCTGCTTCCATGCATCAGCTCACTCAGTGGGAAAGAGGACTCCAGGAAGGAACAACTGTTTCCCTTTTACAGATTGGTAAACTAACGTTCACACAAGTGAGTCATCACAGAAGCACCCAGCTAGCCAGGTTTGCTGAGCTCCAAAAAATACACCTTTGCTTCAACAAACACTAGAGAACAGAGAATGGGGAAAGAGGTGGTCATGAGCCCGAGAGCTTAATGTGGGGCCTCGGGTCCCACCCAGTCAGCTCTGGGCCTCGGTTTCCCCATCTGTCCAGTGAGGATGGTATCACCTCAGATCCAGCTCTGATCATCCATGATTTTACCATTCCAGGACTTCACTGTGTTCCCGCTTAGCTGGCAAGCAGTCTATTCATGGCTGTGTAAGAGATAACCGAGTGGGCAAAGGAAGATGCTAAGGACGACCCCAGCCCTTTAAGTCAGCACACCTGGAGGCTCCCGTCTGCTCGGACCAGGAGTCCACACTCAGAGCACCACTCTGGGCCTGAAACCAAAACAGCCAAACCAGTTGTCGTCGACTCTGACTCACGGTGACCCCGTGCGTTACAGAGTAAAACTGCTCCATAGGGTTTTCTTGGCTGTAATCTTTATGGAAGCAAAACGCCAGGCCTTTCTTCCGTGGCACCACTGGGTGTGTCTGAATTGCCAAGTGTTAGGTTAGTAGTGGAGAGCAAACCGTTTGCTCTACCCAGGGACCTTCTCTGGGCCTGGCGGCAGCTAATTCCCAATGGCTAACCCAAATAAACATAGTAAAGGTGATGAAAATACTGCTCAGGGAGTCATGGCCAACTCTCAGGCCAGCACACAGGATGGGCCTTGGGTGTGACCAAGGCAGGGGGTAAGGAGTGCTGTTGGACAGTGGCAGGCATGGGCCCAGCTGAGCCAGGAACAACCCCAGGCCCAGGCCCTCCTCCCTGGGGCTGGAGGCAAGGGCAACATCGCAAGGGGCCAAGGCAGGAGCCGGGTAGCCTCCATCTCCACGTAGTGTAAAACCTCCCAGATAGTTGTATCCACAGTGGCCGTACCCTTAGCACAGCTGAGGCCCCACGGGTACAAGTCCTGGGTACACGTCTGAGAACAGGGACCCCAGCCCCCACAGGCAGCAGCAGACACAACCCAGGACCAGGATCGCAGTCCTGTGCAAGCAAGACCCTTCCCCTGGGAAAGCCCTGCCCTCACAGAGGCCCTGGGGCTGCATATTGGGGCTGAGACGCCCAGCGAGGTGGGGCGGTGGGCAGGGCTCTCAGGTCCCCTCTGCTTCCCAACAAACTCGATCCAAATCAACCCCTGAGACACAGCTAGGTGCCCAGAGCGGTGTCAGGTGGGGTACAAGAAGGCTCACCAGGGGCCAGGAGCCACCAGGCAGGGCCAGTACCTGAGTCTGCAGGGTGGTGGCATCCAGGACGGTGACCCGGGGCCCACAGCTGGCCCACACTGCATCCTCCAGGCTCAGCAGGGTGCGAACAGGTCCAGGACCCACAGTCAGACACACAGGAGGGCTCTCCAGGTCCCATGGGACTCCTCCTGTGGGAAAAGAGGGAAGCAGTCAGGATCAGGGCAGGGGCCCAGGGCACCCCATGCCCCCAAAACCAAGACCAGCAGGGTCCAAACCCAGCAGCATGGGGGGCCCAGCTGGCTCCGCAGCATCCACTCACCCCTCCCTATGGCCCCTCCTTCCTTCCAGCTGAATGGTGGCCATTCCCATCTGCCTCAACCCCCACCATTTATGTCCCACCCCCTCTGGGGACTCTACTCCCCAATCCTTTCCTTCCTTCTTCCCTCCTTCCCCTCCCTCTTTGTCTCCTTGCCCTCTCTTTTATTCATTCATTCCACACACCTACTCGTCAGACCATGAGCTGGGTGCTGGGAAGACGGAAATGAATCAGACACAGCCCCTGCCTCAAGGAAATTCCAGTTGGTCCAAGAAACCAACCAGTTAATCAACAGTTAACATACAATATGCCAAGGACAAATGACCAGGCGCGCAAAGGGGGCCCTGGGAGTTGCTGACATGGAAGGGACTAACTCTGCACAGAGGGAAATCCAGGGAGGCTTCTCAGAAGAGGCAGCATCCACACTAGGTCCTGCCAAGAAGGCAGTGTGATATAGGGGAAAGGGTCCTGGACTGAGCATCAAGAGTCTTAGGGTCTGGCCCAGGTTCTGCTATCAACTCATTAAGGACCTTGAGCAAATCTATCTCCTTCTCAAGGCCTCAGTTTTCTCGTCTGTAAAAAGAAAAACATCTGAGGATGTTTCTGACACAGGAGCTTAAATAGACTGAATCTTGCCTTCTCATAGGTCTTCTCACCTATTTCAAGGCACTTCTGCTGACTCTACTGAGATTGTTGATAACTTTCCTCTTCCAGAGACACCTCTGAGACCAGGTGCGGAAGAAGGGAGCTTGGACAGGCCACCATCCTGAAGATGGCTTGCCCTGCCCTACCCACAGGGGGTTCGGCTCCCCCATGTGCCATTTCCCTACCACTGAGCAGTGTTTACTGAAATGGATTTTTCTTGGAACTCACACCCAGTGTCACATCCTGCCTTGCCAGGTGGGAAAGGGGGACTCAGGAGGAAGCTAGGGCCAGGACTGGAGCAGCCTGGGTTGTGGCACTCCCTGGAGAGGTAGCAGCAGTGGCTGGGGCTTGGGAGGCGGACAGCGCCAGCCACTGGCTTCTCAGTGTCCGTCACCCCTACGCCACCCACACAGTCCTGCCACAGACCCTCCTCCCCTGAGCCAGCTGCTGGGGCCAGGTGCCTGGGGTGGCACTGTGGGGCACAGATGTCCTGGAGCTGGAGAAGCCACCACGGAATATGATGGAAGCTGCCTTCTGGGGCATGGGGGAAGCCCACACAGGACAGACCAGGATCCCACCCCCACCCTAGGCCTGGTCCCAGGCCTCCCTCTCTCCCTACCCTCCCCCATCTGTAAAACAGCTTCCCCTCTCATACTTCTACCCCTTAAAATTGGCAGACTCCCAGCTCAGCTAAAAGCTGAGGAATAGGGACACCAAAAAAAAAAAAAAGCCCAGTTGGCTCATTCCAGCCCATGAGTATGAGCAGGTAAAAAGCAGTGTGGGCTAGAATCCTGACTGTGGCTTCTCAACATCTGTATGAACTTGGGCACGTGACTTCCCTCTCTGAACGTCAGTTTCCTCATCTGTAAAATGGGCATGATAACCATACCTACACCTCACCGGATGTTGCACAGATAAACGAAATATACGTAGACCATTTGGCACAGTGTTGGCACAGTGACAGGAGGTGACAGCTACATAACGTTATACATCGGCGCAGCAGGCACGCTTCTCTTGGGTGCCTAACTCCCCACAAACCCACGCAGTTGATACTATTATCATCCCCCATTTACAACTGAGAAAACTGAGACAGAGAATTTAAACAACAAGCCCAAATCACACACCTACGAAGTACTCGGTGCTCATTAGCTCTTACTGTTTGATATCATTTACCACAACAGGCTGTGGAAGCAGGTGTTAACTCCACTTGGCTAATGTGACAACAGGATGGGCCAGGCGGGCACTCAAACTCAGCTCTGCCTGCCTATGCTCCAAGTCTCCTTCACCAACCCTGCTACCCTCTCAGCTTCCAAGAGTCTCCAAAGGGCTCTGGGGTCGGAACTGGGGGGTCGAGAAGGGTGAGTGACTGGGAGGCCGCCAGGCCTCAGTGAGGGATGCTTACACCCGACCAGGACACCAGAGCCAAGAGAAATCAAGGCTTTGAGCGCCCCCCAGTGGCCAGAAGCAAGTAGTGCTTTGTGGCCAGAAGGTGGAGCTCCTGCCGCTACAGCTTAAGGTCTGGGCTGCTACTCCTTCCACAGAGGAAGCGGCTAGAGGTGCTGCGACCATGCCCCAAAACTAGGAAATTGGGGCTTTGCCCCGTGGGCTCAACAGTGACAGCTGTCAGAGTCCTGGCACCCTCTAGCCTGCCCCTTTCTGGAACAGCACCACTCTGGCTGCCCAGGTAGGGGCTAGGATGCCCTGAGGATCACACAGACACTGACCACGCCTCCTCTGTTTGCTGGGAGCCTCACAAAATCCTCTAAGAAGTCCTAACTGTGATAAAACATATGGATACTAACACTGTTCTATCAAACAGGACACGACAGGAGTCAGGGGTCCCTGATTAGAGGGTCCACCATGCCCGTGGGGGGACCTCAGCCACAAGCTTCCCCTGCCTGGGACTCAGTTTCCCTATCTCACCACGAGGGGACACAACTTTCCTCTAAGTTCTTCCCAGCCCTCACACGCCATGACTCTAAGATGTTAAATGCAATCACTGTGGGGTCGGGGTGGGGCTAGAGCCTCCCCCGCCTACTGGTGGCTCCAACCTTCTACGCTCTCCTCACCCCCAGTGGCTCTGAGTAAGCACCCACACGTTCCAGAGCATGCATGCGCACTCTCACGCACGCACCCGTCCCCTGCATGACAGCGCATTTGTCTGGCCTGGCCCCAGCTCTTGGCCAGATGAAGGCCCTGTCTCCTCAAAGGCACTCTCAGAGACTTGAGTCCCTCCTCCCCTAGCCCCCAGGGGAGAGGCCCAGCTGGTCCCCCTCAGGAGCCAGATCCAGGCAGAGCCACAGATAGACAAGACACAGAATGAAAGTCATCCAGCCTGAGAGGGTCCGGAGGACAGTCCCTGCCTGGTAAGTAATAACAATAACGGTAAGAGTAACGATAATGACAATGATCCAGGTAACAAGTACAAGCTCCACTCTAAACACCTGTGTAATTATTACATCTATCCTTCACAACCACTCTATGAGGTGCGGCTGGCTTCACTCCCATTTTACAGGTGAGGACACTAAGGTTCAGAGAGGTGAAGCAACAGGCCTAAGCTCTCACAGCTGGGACTCAGTCCGAGGCAGCCTGACTCAGTAGCCCATCCCCTCAACCACTCCAACATCTGCCTCCTGGAGGGGGTGACCCTGGCCCACATCTCCAGTGTCCAACCAGAGACAACCCCACATCCCACCCAAGGCCTGGTGATGTGTTCCTGGTCACTCAGAGACAGGGGAGATGGAAAAGCAGACCCCAGGTAACGCTGTTCAAACCCGGGACTCGACAGCCCACTGGGGCTGGGACTATGGCCACCTAGCCCCTCTCTGGGTCCCTAGCACCTGGCTCAGTGCCTGGCACTTCATGGACACTCAGTACATATTGGTCAAATGAATGAATGCAGATAAGCAGAGGCCCCTGGGGGCAGCAGACTGCCACACCCACACTGCTCTTGGCCTGTTTCCCCATCTGTCAGCTGGAAGGTGGACTCGAGGCCTCTCCAACTCTGACAGTCTGTGGGGCCATGGGGCCTGGTGAACTTTGACTCTTCGCAGGTCAGCCCTCAGCTGCTGTTCCACAGGTCCCCCAGTACTAAAATAAGTCCCCAGGTCGACTTCTGCCTATTTTGCTTAGTATTTCTGGCCCTCCCCTTTTGCAATGAGCTAAAGCATAGGCCAGGAACGCCAATTTAGTCAGGTCTTGGCCTCAGCCAAACCCAGACAGGATGGTAAACCTGTCAATATAAACATTTACAAATATCAAATACCCTCTCCAAGGAGTCCCTGGGTGGCGCAAATGGTTAAGCACTCAACTACGAGCCAAAAGGCTGGCAGTCTGAACCCACCCAGAGGCACCTCAGAAGACAGGCCTGGTGATCTGCTTCCAAAAGTCCACAATCTTGAAAACCCTATGGAGCAGTTCTACCCTGCATAAATGGGGTTGCCATGAGTCAGAATCCACTCAACAGCAGCTAACACCACCACCACCACACGGTCTCCAAGGTATTCTAGATTATTCGACAACTCTCCCAGCCACCCGGGGGCATCAGAGATGAGTCGTGATTGGCTCTGTGCCAGGCAACTTGCCTCCAAGAGCAGCTCTGAGCAAGCCTCTGTTTGCAGGGAGGGGGTGGGGATGTCTGAGGGGTATCTGAGGCCTTGGTGAGTCTGGAGGAGGACAAGGCTAAAGCTGGCCCTCCAGCTGGGTCGTGGGCCAAGTTACTGATCCCAGCCCCAGCCACACCCAGCTCTGGTGAAAGTGGATGGGAGGAATCTCATACACCCCACACTCGCCAAGTCCCGAGAGCCCCGCTTCCTGTCCAGCCGCCTCTGGAAGACAGGGTGCCAGGTGAGGCAAGGGCTGCCCCCAGGGGCCCAGAAGGTGAGCTGGGCAAGGAGCGTGCGACCACCAGACTCACCTGCACAGCCCCTCCCAGCCGGTCTCGCTGCCTCCACCACTGTGCGCCAGTGAGAGAGAGCGCAGTGCTCAGCCACTTGCTGACAATTCCCTCTGCTCCCCACTGCATTTGGACAAAACTAAGGCCCCACAATCCAGCCATCTGCTCCCACCTTGCTCTCTACAGCTACTGTCCAGCACAGCAGCCTCCTCTCAGCTCCCCTACAGACCAACCACTCTCCTGCTTCCAGGCCTCCGCACGTGCTGTTCCCTCTGCTGAGAACACCATTCCCCCAACTCTTCACTTGCCTGGCTACTTCCTCTTCAGGTCTCAGCTTAAAGACCCCACTCATTGGAGAGGCCTTTGCCAGACACCTGACCCCAGGCACCAGCAGGCAGGGCTCTCCTGTGACACTCTGCTGCTTCCCTGGGGTGCCCAGAGCACAATGTGTACTTTCAGGCCTTCCTGCTTGTTTACTTGATGCATTCCATCTCCCTCTATAGACTACTGGAGCCCTGGTGGCACAGGGGTTAAGAGCTAGGTTGCTAACCAAAATGTCAGCAGTTCAAATCCACCAGTCGCTCCTCGGAAATCCTATGGGGGCAGTTCTACTCTGTCCTATAGGGTTGCTATGAGTCGGAATCAACTTGACAGCAACGGGTTTGGGTTTTTGCTTTTTTTTGTTTGTTTTTTTTTTTTTGCTATAGACTATGAACTCCTTGAGTGAAGGGGCCTGTCCGTTTTGCTCACCACTACCTCCAAGGTGCACAGTAGGTGCTCACTAGTATTTGGTAGACAGATGTTTGCAAGGCAGGAAAGCTAGGGGAGCGTCTCAGCCTTTCCTCCAGGCCATGTGGCCCCCAGCTCTGCTTGGAGGAGCCAAAGCCCCTTCGCGTCTGCAGAGGGCTCTAGCCCCAGAGGCAGGACACTTGGGTGCAGGTCTCGGTTCACCCATGGGACTCTGAGCAGCCTTCCCATCTGGAAAATGGGGGTGTGGGCTCCAGTGGTCGCTGGTGGCTCTTCTGGTTCTAACCAACTACCGGGTCCAACCCCAGGCTGGAAGCCAATGGTTAAACTCAAACTCCTCCCCTCCTCCTGACTCCAGCTGCCCAAACTGATGAGTCAGGAACCAAGAGGGAAGAGGCCAACAGCCATCCAAACTAGGGGCCAGGAGGGCCTAGGGGCAAGGCAGGGGTCACAGGGTTCAGCAGAGGGTGGGTGGTCCCTGCAGGCACCCCCCCCCCGTCTCCATTTCCACTAAGCCCATATTTACATTCGCATGCACATTCAATCGGACGGTAAGAGGTTTTTTCCTCCCCCTCCCTCTTCCCCCTTTAATTAAAAACTATAAATGCCTTATCAAAAGCTAATTAAAAATACCAACACAGTGCCAAGTGGCAAAAAAAATAGCTCAGTACAAATATCCGTTTATAACCCTGCAACAGGCAGTGAAGACACAGCAATAAAAGGCGCATCAGAGGGACAAGGGAAGGAAAAACGCATACCCATCGGCCGCCGGCCTCCGATGCAGGGCCCTGCCCAGGTGGACTGGGGGCTGCCACCCTCCCAGCTCAGCCCTTGTCACTTAACTGGGAGGCACAGAAGCCACTCCTCAAGGGGACAGGGAACCACAGCACTTCGTATGGCTGTGGAAAAGCCATGTCACCTCCCTCAGTCCCAGCCTCACAGCCTGTGAAGTGCAGGCAACTCCCAAGGGCTGTGGTGAGAATTCAACAAGATAATGCACACGCATTGAACACTTTATCCCGTTCCTGGAGCACCGGAGCTCAAACACAGCTAGCTTGGCCCTCAGGATGTCATAGTTCGTCATCAATAGCTCAATAATATAGGATAGATTGAAATGCCACCTACGCTGAAACTTGCTGCATCCCAGGCCCTGTGCCCGGCTTTCACCATGTGTGGTGGGTACTACCATTATTCCCATTTTACAGATGAGACTGAGGCACAAAGAGAAGCCACATACCAATGGACACAGCCATCACCAGCAGCACAACCTGAACTTGAAGCCAGGCCTCTCTGACCCCAGAGTCCCTGCTCTTACCCACTGGAGTCTCCTGCCAATGGGCTGAGCTGCCTGAGTGGTAGTGAGCACCCCATTCCTGTGGGAATTCACATACAGGGGCCCATGTATGAGACCTGAGGCAGGTTCAGTGACCTCCAAATCCCCCATCCCTGAGATTCTCCAATCAGTTTCTAAGCCACCTCCCACAACTGCTCTCAGTGCCCAATCCAGCACATGGCCAGTGCCCAGCACCGCCCCCCGTCCACACCCAGCCCCGTCCTCACCGCTGGTCCGAGTGTAGGCGGCGAGGGTCCCATCCTGCAGACCGGCAAACAGGTGGAAGGGGCTGTGCCGCAGACAGAGCACGGGCTGCAGGCCTGGGCTCCTGCAGGTCGCCAGGCACTGGGTCCCCGTGTCCACACTGCCGTACACCAGGATGCTGTGGGGAGAGGCCCGAGGGCGACCACAACTCACCGAGGGCCCACTGCTCACTGCCCACATGCCCTCCTGGGAAGAGGGGGCCCAGGGGGCCAGCTGAGCCAGGCCTCCCTGCTGTATGACCAGCCATCACTCCACCTATTGGGAGCTCAGGCTTGTCCGTGGTGGCCTCTGGAGGAGGGAGGAAGAACTCGTGGAGCTCCAGAGGCAGTACAGTACAGTAAGTGAGAGAACTGCCTTCAGAGTCACACGGACCTGAGTTGTTGGGGACCAGACGCCCCACCTTCCAGCTGATTGAGCTCAGACTGCTGAGCCACAGTCCCCTCCGTAAAGTGGGGCAGCAGTGCCCACCTCACAGGGCTGTTGTGCAAATAAAATGAGACACTCATGGTGGCACGTGGCATAGGGCCCAGCATCCCAGCAAAAGCACTCACTGCAGCAAACAAACACTTCTACACAGATATTCATGGCAGCACCATTCACAGCAGCCAAAAGGTGAAAACAGCCCAAGTGTCCATCAACAGATGAATGGATAAACAAAACATGGTATCTCCACACAGTAGAATATTATTTGCTATAGAAAGGAATGAAGTCCTGATACACGCTACAACATGGATGAACTTTGAAAACATTCTGCTGAGTGAAAGAAGCCAGGCACACATTACAGGATTCCAATTACATGAAATACCCAGAATAGATAAATCTACAGAGTTAGAAAGCAGATGAGTGCCTTCCAGGCGCTGGGGCGGGTGGCAGGTGGGGTGACTACTAATGGGCACAAGGTTTCTTTTTAGGGTGATGAAAATGTTCTGGAATTAGATAATGGTGATGATTGTACAACACTGTGTATGTACTGGAAACCACTGAATTGTACACTTTAAATTGGCTAGTATGGTGAATTTCGTTAGGAATTTCATCTCAATTGAAAAAAAAAAAAGAAAGTGTTCACTGGGCCCCTCCCAAGTAGGGCCTTACTGAGCAGTCGGCTGCAGACCCGGCCCAGACTTCATAGAGCTCTAGTGGCTGCAAGTTGGTTCTAAATTGTTAGCTATCTGCTCTTCCTTCAGCTGTGTGGAAAATGGGAGCGTGCTTCAAGGCCCACAGCCCCAGAGCAGCGAGCAGCATGTGGGTGCTCAGGAAACACATCCCCCAACCCTTTTCTCCCCTCTCTAGGATGGCTGCGAAAAGCTAGAAGGGCCACACACTCTGCAGAGAATGTCCCATTCCAAGGTCTTCATTAATCATCATCTTTGCCGTCCCGATTAGCCGGGATGAATATCCATTCCCCACTTACACTAGTGAATGGCTATTGATCCCGGGCTGGCTCCAGCCCAGGCCAGGGGCCTCCTCACTGCTGTCTTGCCAGCTCCAGGCATGTTTTATAGCAGAAAGACCCTCCCATCTGCCAGCAGTGATCTCATCTCGTGGGGATGCCCCCAGGCCCCTCCCCCACCCAGAAAGGGGAACTCAGTGGGTGAACACTGCCAGTGACGGCTGTGTGAACTGCTTCGTGGCACCAAGTCTCGGTGGACTTTCACAGATGAGAAACTGAGGCTCTCAGGGGTTAGATATGTGTTCGAGCACCTGAGCGAGGAAGGGCAGAGCTGAGATTCAAACCTAGGCCCAGCCGACACGGAGGCCAGTGTCTCCCCTCTGTAGACGCAGCTGGGGAGAGAGCCACAGCCTGCCTGAAGCAGCCCCTGGAGGGTCTCGGTTAAAGCAGAAGCAGTTCCTGACACTTTGGGTCTCACCCTGGGTGCCTCTAGGCCCCACCTTCCGTGATACCAACCAGGGGCAGAGAATGTTGGTAGGAGACAAGCAGATGGAGAAGCTGGAGGAAGGCCCCATCCCACCCAGCCCTGCCCTGGAAATGGCCGTCCACAGCCCCTCCTCCGTACCCCTCACCTGCCATCCTGAAGCCCGAGGCAGACGGTTGGGTGCACGGCGGCCGAGGGGTCAGCAGCCATCCGGCTCTCATCTCTCCTCTCACTCTCCTCGTCCAGCTCCGGAATGTACTCCATGCAGAGCACAGGGGCCGCCAGGGGGAAGGACTTGACAGTGCGGGGCAAGGGCCGGTTCAGCGAGAAGATGTCCACCTGGCCCCCCGCGCCCTCCTGCCCGCCGCCAACCTGGGAGCAGAGGCCCAGAGAGGCCGTCAGACAGGAACCCGAGGGAGCGAAGGTGGGGCTTACCCCTGCCTTCCCAGTGACCCCACCCCAAACTTCTACCTGCCACTGGGGTTAGATATCGAGGTGTGGCCCCTCTCCTGCCCACACACATGCTGCCGTCACTGAAGGCCACTCGTTTCCAGCTGCCATGGCAACAAATTAGCTTCAGGACCCACAGAAAATCAGGTAGGGAGCCAAGGTGGACCAGATACCCGGTAAGCTTCCTATAACCTTGTCTTCAGGGTGTAATTCAACCAATAAATAGTGAACATCTCCTCTGCCCCTTTAAAATATCCTGATCTGTCATGTTCACCATTTTATCCCTGTGTCTAGCACATGGTAGTCACTCAACATATATTTGTTGAATGGCTGGATGAATGGATGGACAGACAGAAGAAGAAAAAAAGGACAGGTGGATGGGTGGATGAAGGATAGAAGGATGGATAGAAGGGTAGGTGAATGGATGGATGGTTGGATGGATGAGTGGATGACAGGAAGGAAGGGAGGGAGGGAGGAGGGAGGGAGGGAAGAAAAGAAGGAAGGAAGGAAGACTGGAAAAGCAGGAAAAAAAGGATGGATAGATGGATGGATGGATGGTTGGTTGGTTGGTTGGATGGATGATATACCATATGCTAGATATTAGGGAAACAGTGAGAAACAAATCACCATCAAAAGGGACATTTGGGCTAGACACTGAAGTTCTAGCTGTCCAAGTGCCTGGAGATAGGAATAAGAAGGGGGAGGTGGAGGATGGCCAGAGGTGTGGCAAGGCTAGAACCTCTAGGGGTCGATATCTGAAGGGCACAATCTGCATCGAAGTGGGCATGGCGGGGCACCTATCTGAATTAAGGGAGGCTTTGCCAGGAACGCAAGGAACAGAAAGGCGGACTGGAATCTCTAGAAGACATCAGCAATAGCAAGCCCTGCTTCCTCACCACCACCACCCCGCCCCACTGGGGTGAAGACCCTGCCACCCAGGCACTCTCCACAGCTCCCAGCTCACATCCTTCATGGCACTATGGTCACTTATTTGTTCCCTGGTTGCTGTTTGTCCTTCCCTCCTCACCCAGTGGTGAGGATGCACCTCCCAACTCTGAGCACAGCGCCCGGCCCCCAAGGTCCCAGGAAGACCTTGCTGGATGAAGGTGCACCATGGGGGCAGGGTGGAGGTAGGGTTAGCAGGTAGGCGTCCTTCCCCAGCCCCCTCCTGGGTGCCACCCTCCTGCTCCTGTGCTCAGGCCCAGAATCCCTGGCTGGGCACAGAGGTTACTCACCCAGAGGTAGCCCTGTGGAAGGGAGGTGCTGACTGCCGAGAAGCCCAGCACGGGACAGCTGACAGGACTATGGACCAGGGCCCCCAGCTGCGGAGACAGAGACCACACACTCAAGGTTGAACGCTGAAGTGCCCGAGATGCCAGCCTTTGTCTGACATCCCAGTGCAGGTCCCCAACCACCTGTGCCCCAACTACCTGTGGGGTTCTTAAACCTGTAGATTCCTGGACCTCGTTCAGGCTCCAGATGAGAATCCCTGGCAGAGGGGGGGTTGAGGGTAGGCTGGGAAATCGCTCTCCTAGAAATTTCTGACTAGAGGGGGACTGAATGGTTCTCTGTGCCAGCCCAGGATTTTTCAACTGGGAAACTTCCAGATAAGAAGTGTTGAAAACCACTGTTGTGTCACCCCCTGCCCCCCACACTTTACAGATGGGAAGATGAGTTCTACAGGGGCATGTGGCTTGCCCTAGACCACAGGGATGATGAGTGACAGCCAGCTGGAGCCCAGCACCCCTACTTTTGCCTTCTTGCATTCCTTCAAACGGGCACACTGGAGGGGGTGCAGGAACCTAAAGGTCTCTGTTCCCCTACCTCAACAACAGAAGCCCTCTGCAGATGAGCCTGCCAAGACCAGAGGGGTGGGTGGCTTGTGCGGGCCACCCATCGAGGCCAGGGGACTCTGTCTGTAACTGGTGGGTTGAAGATGCAGCCCCACGGTCACTGAGAGCCACTAGCTGCCTGTGCTTCCCCGTCTCTGCTGCCACAACACCATGCTGGGTGGCTTCCCTGAGGCCTGCTTCCTGAGCTAGACCTGGCCAGTCTGTCTCTGGCTAGGACAGCAATGCAATGAGACGGCCTGGCCCTTTCCAGGGACTTGCTGGAAGCCCTGGCCAAACCGAAACAGAAGGAGGCAGAGTGCAGACAGCTCGAAGGTACCCCAAGGGAGGAATACTGCCGAGGTGAGACCCTCTGCCAGGCAGATGCTGCCCTCTGCTGGTGCTGAAGGCCAGGCCATGCAGGTCCTAGCCCAATGGAATATTCTAACAAAATTTCTAATGTCCACAGGGGAGGTGGCCAGCCCCCTCATTTAGAAACTGGCAGACCTGAAGCTCAGAGACGGTGTGTGACTGGCTCAAGGTCACACAGCAAGTTAGTGGCAGAGTCAGGGCTAGAACTCAGGGTTTTGGCTCTGAACCCAGTGCTGGTTAATTCTACCCAGAAGTCAGGCTGCCACACTAGAGGCCTCTGCACTCTGGGGTCCCACGTCTGCTGGCTGAGAACACAAGTCCAGACACCCAGAGGCCAGAGGCCTCCCTAAACCTTGCCTCCTGGGCACCCTCAGGTCCCTGTTCCCATCCTTTCTTAATTGTTAGTGGCCACATCCAGTTGAGGATGCTCAGCTGGGCTGCCACTCCTCTCCTTGCTCACAGGCGGGAGAGAAGGACAATCACAGCCCTGTTCAGACGTTTCCATGGCAACTCCAATGGGCCCTGATGGCAGCTGGAGTCAACAGAGCCTGGGCCCAGGATGACGACAAAAACTCAAATGGCTCCTTTGATGAGCAAGGCCTGGACCTAGAAGTCCCACTCATGCCCAGAAGCCAACTCCCCAGAATCAAGATGCTCCCTGAGCAAAGGATGGCGGCATGAGGTTGTAAAGGAAGCAGGTTTTGGATGCCACCAACCTCGGCTCCAACCCCAGCTCACTGGCAGCCAGCTGGTGGTCCTGAGCAAATGGACTCCCCATCTATAAAGCCGGGACGCTGACAGTCCTCGTCAGGATGGCCGTGGGGGCTGGAGGGGGTAGACATAAAGCACTTGGCACAGGGCTGAGCACTTGCAGCAGCTAACACCTTCTAAGGGCTTCCTGTGGGCTCTTCCAGCACTTCATATGCATTAACTCGTTTTATCGTCACGACAACCCTGAGGGAGGGACTACTACAGACAAGTGGCAGCGGTACCAAGTTGGGAGATTAGGGACCTGGTGAAGAGCAGCTCTGGCTAGTGGAGGTTGCTGAAGGTCAGGATGTGGGCCAACAGCTAGGACGGTGAAGCCTCAACAAGCCTGGCATCAGATCATCAGCAGATCTGGGCTGCAGCCCCTGGGCCCCACAAGGCACTTGCATTTCAAAGCACCTCAAAGGGGGCAGCTCCCCCACCCCACTTCCCCAAGCACCTGTCCCAAGGTGGGTCTCTAAGCTGGGTTTGGGCTGACCTGTCCCTCCCACTGCCTCTCCAGGAAGAGGCCACCACCTTGGATGGAGCCGGGGGCCAGCAAAGAATCTTCCAACACCTCGGCATCAGGCCTTCGAACCTGTCCCAAACAGACCCCGGCAGACTCTCCTTCCTGAGGACAGAATGTCCTCAGACACCTGCTTCCATTTATTGAACTCTGGGTGGAAACAGTTAATGGGCTCGGCTGCTAGCCAAAAAGTTAGAGGTTCGAGTCCACCCAGAGGCACCTCAGGAGAAAGGCCTGGTGATCTACTTCTGGAAAATCAGCCATTGAAAACCCAGTTCTACTCTGACACACACAAGGTTGCCATGAGTCGGAGTGGACTGGAGGGCAACTGGTTTGGTTTTTTGTGGTTCGGATGTGCTCCAAGCAACAGACTAAGCATTTGACATGAATCCTATCCTTTCACCCTCATTTAACTCAGTGAGGGGGGCACCGTGGCCACCCCATTTTGTACACTGAACACATAGTGGAGACACTGAGAGCCGACGTAGTCCTCTGAACATCACACAGCGGGGACATGGCAGAGCCGGGACTCAAACCCCAGCCAGTGACTCTGCTTCAATGCTCTCCCCATGAGTCAGGAGTCCTCAAGTGGCCCAGTGTGGTCAGGACCAGGCACAAGGCCGGCCACTGTTGGCACCGAGAAGAGAAATGCTCCTGGTTTCTTGCTCTCTTGAGGAACGAGCCCAACAGACACCCTCATCCAGCCTGAACAGGAACCCTGACCACACCGCAAAATGTGCTGGCCCAGCTAGCGCCTACCCAGCCCCAAGCCCTCCCTGGAAAGTCAGACTCATTTGGCCAGCGTGGAGCCCAGGGTCATCTGCTTCTGGGGACTGCCTGGGACAAGGGGTGGGCCGGGGGGAGGCCCAGGCGGCCAGCATGCTCCCATCTGTTCCTTGCAGTAACTGGACAAGGCCCTGGCACTCCAGGGCCCTAACTCATTTGCTGCCAGCGAGGAGCTGATGGGCACATCTGTCTGGGGCAGGAAGCAGGTGGAGAGGGATGGCACCTTGGGGCTTAGCAAATGGGGAAGTGCAGGCTCTGGAGCATCCCTCGGGGATTCCCCAGGCCCATTACTGCGGAGAGTCACTCTCAGTCAGCACAGGGCCTCCTCAGGAGACAACAAACAGGGCTCAGTGGGGCTGAGGATGCTTCCAGCGTACATGTCTCTGGCCCAGAGAACTCCAAATTGGGAGATTTGTGGGCCCCTGTCCCCCGGGGTGTGAGGCAACAGATGGCTCCCCACCTGGGTGGTGATTTCTTTCCGGAAGCCCTGGGGGTAATGCCTGTCTGTGACTCCAACACCCGGGTCTGGTTTGTCAGGGCTCAGCCTGCATCCTGTATTCCCAGGAGGCCCACAGCCCAGGGAGGAGACAGGAGAATCCACTCCCTACCACAGAAGTCACCCCAGGGTCAGCCTTCTCCACAGGAGGCACTAATGCCAGGCGAGCCACAGGCAGGGGTGCCCCATCAGTCCCTACTCCAAGGGCTCTGGCCTCCTCCCCGAGGCCCATGGGTAACCCCCCAATGTTGGGGTGGTGCTCACAAACTCAACAGGCCTCCCCACTAATCAATAAAGAAGTACCGACCCCCTACAAAGGCCGGGCTCCCTGAGCCTTATAGAAGTGAACAGGGTCCAGGTTGCCCCCGAGATGTCTGGTGGGGGGCCCACGATGTGAACACACACCAGCCAAGCCCCACGAGCAGAGGAAGAAGCAGGCAGAAGTGGCAGAAACACTTCTTCACGGTGACCTTGGGCAATCAAGTTATTGCTCTAGTTCCAGCCTGGCTTTGCTCAACTAGCAGGTACGGCTCCCAGCCCGTCTTAGAGAGATAACAACTGTAAAGCAGATAGTATGGGGCCTGGCATGTAGAAGGGTATGCTATCATGTTGTCATGATTAAATAATTTAAAATAATATTGCTGTTCTTATTACTATTACTACTATTATTGTTATTATGGCAACTGTTTACTGAGCACTGGCCACGAGTCAGGCCCAGCACTAAAGAACTTGACATGGTTTCCCTCACTGAATCCCTGAGTCATCCTGTGGCTCAGGTAACGCTCCAACCCAAGGACATCATTCTCCTGGCGCTCAAGCCAAAGCCATGGAAATATCCTTCCTCTCCTTTGCCCCCAGTCCTCATCTGATCTATCACCAGTCCAGCCCGCCCTCCCCCAGTACACATCCAGAATATGTCCTCATCTCCCCGCAAGCCCCACTGCCTCCACCAGGGTCTCCACCAGGGCCAGGACTGGGGTGAGGCGAGTGGGACACTCACCTTGGATGCAAAATTTCAGGGTCGCCAAAAACTCAGGAATCAAGAAAATGGTATTTTAATACATTTTTAAAATCAAAATTAATGGAAAAAATCCATGATGAGCAAACATTAAGATTTTCAATAAAGACAGGACCCACTCTGCCCTTATACGACCCTGCCTCACTTGCCTCACCCTAATGTCGGCCCTTTATTTACCCAAAAAAAGCAACTGAGCCACAGGCCTTAGTTTGCCAACTTCATTTTTTTTTTAAATATTGCATTAAAGTATTATTTATCGGTGGCATAACTTGAAGAATGCAATCAATGTTACTGAATTATACATGTAGACTGTTGAGATGGCATATGTTTTGTTACATATATTTTCACCACAAAATTTTTTTTTTTTTGAAAATATGATTTATCTTGATTATTGAGGTTTTGGCACCTCCTTAAATTCTGCCTCACTGACTGGCCTCACCCCAGTCCCGCCCTTGGTCCCCACCCACACCAAGTCCTGCCACATCTCACAGGACCCCTGCGCTAAGCTTTGAACAAGCCTCTCGGGATCCATGCTTGCCCTCCTCCTGCCCACAGGTTGCTCTCACATGACACCCAGAATGATCAAATGATCCCCAGCTCAAGCCACTCCCAGGCATGATGCCATCCACAGCTTTTAGTTGCTATGAGGATGAAATCCAAACCCAGCCTGGCCTGCAAGGGCAGCATGGTCCAGCTCAAGCCACCAGCTGGCCTCACCGCCACCTGCTCCCAGGCTCACAGAGCAGCCACTCAGCTCTCCCCATCACAGGCATTAGTCTGTTTACTAAGAATATCCCTCCTACAAACCTTCACAGGGTTGCATCCTTCTCGCCACCCAGGTCTCAGATCAAATGCCACCTCCTCCAAGAGGCCCTCCCTGAACCCCTCCGCATATGCGCCCCCTCCTCTATGTATCTATTATATCACTGGTTTATCTTCTTTCTATCACACACATCACTCTCTTCTATTTCCTTCTGTTGGTTTATTGCCCGTCTCTCTCCACTAGACTGAAAGCTACATGAGGGTAGGACCTTGTCTGTCTTGGTTGCCACTGTATTCCCAGTGTCTGGCACAGGACCTGGCACGCAGTAGGTGCTCAAATCAATGAATAAGCTCACGTCTCAAAGACATGTTCTTCCAGCTGTTTAGAGCCCAAACCCAATCAGCATGTCTCTTGGGGGCTTATTTATCTGGTCCACCACCCATCTGTCAGTTTGTCATACTGTGATAGCTTGCATGTTGCTCTGATGCTGGAAGCTATGCCACTGGTATTTCAAATACCAGCAGGGTCACCCACAGTGGACAGGTTTCAGCAGAGCTTACAGACTAGGAAGAAAGGCCTGGAGACCGACTTCTGAAAATTATACAATGAAAACCCTAGAGAGCACAGATTTCGACTCACTTACTTAGCCTATGTCATCAGGAGGGAGCAGTCATTCTAGGGGACATCACGTTTGGTGAAGTGGAGGGCCAACAAAGGTGAGAGAAGCCCTCAGTGAGATAATTAGTGCAATGGCCACAACAATGAACTCAAGCACGCCAACAACAGTGAGGATGACACAGGGCCAGGCAGCATGTGATTCTATTGTACACGGGGTCACCATGAGTCTGAGTCAACTCAACACCAACTAACAACAGCTCCCAAGCCTGCTCTCCCCTCCCCAGAGCTGAGTGACCTCATCTGCTTGGAGAGAGGGGAGGAGAGGACAGGCAGCTGCCCTAGATGTGAAATGGATATAAAAACATCTGCTTGGAGAGTGTTTATAAATATTAAAACAAGAGAATGCTGGCAAAGCACTAGGGAAGCACAGTAGGTGCTTAACAATGGGAGGCATGGAGGGTGCGGAGCATCCCGTGATAAGGGGGGCCCCCTGGGCTTCTGCCAGGTGGCATCATAAAGGGTCCAGCCCCACACAGTCTGGCCCAGCCACTCTAGCATATTCTGGCATCTTGAGCTGGAGTCATACCGTCAGCTGATGAGATCATTGCTATTTATTATCTCAAAAAGGGGAATTTTCCACTGACCTGACCCACAGAGGTGGTTTACCCCTATTTCTTGGTGGGAGAGCTGGCTCCTGGAGCAACAAAGGGACTCACTGACTCCATCAATAAGGAGTCACAAAGCTGGAACTGGACCTGGCTCTCTCCTGCGGTGGGTACCACCTGGATGCTCAGGCTTTCCTGGGAGAGAGGAGAACAGAGCTACCTACACAGATGTCTTGGCAAGACCCATGCCACTCACCCGCAGGTTGAGGGCCCGGGAAGAGAAGGCGGCAACGCAGCAGGCCAGGATGGGGCACCAGAACGGGGCTTTGCTCTTCTTGTCCTCGTCAGGACACAGCCAGCCAGGCTGGTTCTCCTCACCTACGGCAAGAGGAAGGAAGGGGGGAGGGTGGTCAGAGGCTGCGCATGGTCGGGCAGGGAGCGTCCCTCCGTGCCCAGGGAGCCACCACAGTCCCCGAGGCCTGGCTTGCACAGCGGCCTAAACTGGCCTTGCCAGTCGCTCCCACCCCCACTTCTGCTGTCTGAGATGAAAACACAGCCTCATTCCAGACTTGGTGTGGGGCCCCCAGGCAGGGAGTCAGGAAACCAAGGGTTCGAGGCCCAGCCTGACTGTCCTCTACCTGAGCAACGTCCTGTAAATCACCTCAACTCTTTCAGCCTCAACTTGCTCACCTATAAAATTAAAAAAACAAATAAACCCATTGCCGTCAAGTAAATTCCAACTCACGATGACCCCACATGTGTCAGAGTAGAACTGTGCTCTATATGGTTTTCAATGGCTATGATTTTTTGGAAGCAGATTGCCAGGACATTCTTCTGCAGCACCACTGGGTGGTTTCAAACTGCCAACCTTTCTGTTATCAGTTGAGCGCAAACCATTTGCACTACCCAGGTAAAAATTCCTTCCTCCTGCAGTTGTTGTGACGATCAAATGAAATAATAGATGCGAAAGGGTTTTAAAAACCATTAAAATGCTGAGCACATGTAAGTTGGTGGTGCTTTTATATTTGACTGTAATGACAATGGCAATGAAGAAAAATCTCTCTCCTGATTCCCTTGAGGCTACCCTGAAATCTAGAGAGTCATCTGACTCCAAGGTCCCCCAAGTCCCAAGGGACGTGTTAAACATACAGATTAAAAGTACTTGACTAAGTATTAAGTTAAAAGTACTGGAATAAGCCAGCACAACTAGATGGTGCCTGGCTACCGCCACCAACTGCTCTGACAGAGATCACAACAGAAGGTCCCAGACAGAGTGGGAGAAAAATCTAGAACAAAATACTAACTCACAAAAAAAGGCCAGACTTACTGGTCTGGCAAGGCCTGGAGAAACCCTGAGAGTGTGGCCCGTGGACACCCTTTTAACTTAGTTTTGAAGTCACTCCTGAGGGTCACTCTTCAGCCAAAGATCAGACAGGCCCATAAAACAAACTGAGACTAAATGGGCACACCAGCCCAGGGGCAAGGACGAGAAGGCAGGAGGGGACAGGAAAGCTGGTAACGAGGAAGCCAGATTTGAGAAGGGGAGAATGTTGATATGTCATGGGATTGGCAACCAATCTCACAAAACAATATGTGTACTAATTGTTTAATGAGAAAATAATTTGTTCTGTAGACCTTCATCTAAAGTACAATAAAATAAATACAGTACAATTTTTAAAAAAGTACTGTACTAGGTCACATCCATGGCTAGGTGGCAGGGCCCAGGTTTGGATCCAGGTCGTCTGACTCCCAAGACTATGTTCTTTGCACTAAACCAGGCCGTCTTCCAGCACACAGCTGCTCACTGATGTTGCTCTGTCACAAAGTTCTGTACGCATGGTCACGGTGACCCTGGAGGACGACAAGGAGGTAGCAGTGCCCGGAGAGCCAGGGCTGCTGGACAGGGTGGGGCATACAGAGTGAGAGGGGCCACTACTGCAATGCCATCAAGCTGGGGGTGCCTAGAGCTTTGGAGATGGGAGCACTGGTCATTGACGGAACTGCTGTGACGTCAGCCTTCCCAGCCCCTCATGAGGCTTCTCGGTGACAAAGAGGAAGCGGGAACCCAGGTACATATGGCCCTGCCTAAGGAAGGGTCAGCTCAGTCCACCGAGTGCCCACCAGACACATGGGGCCTCCTGATCCATCTTCCCTGCTGACTACCACCCCCTGCAGTCAGTGCTCTCTACAGCAGCCAGAACCATCCTGGTAAAACTTATACTGGGGCACACGTGCTGTGCGTCAAAGCTTAATAGTGGTTACCAGGAGGGAGGGAGGGATAAAGGGGAGTCACTGTTTAGGAAGCAGTGAGTTTCTGTTTATGGTGATGAAAAATTTGGCAACAGGTATTGGTGACGGTTGCACAACATGACTGATGTAATTGGTGTACACACGAAATACGTTGAATTTGCAAACGTTGTGTTATATATATTTTCACAACAATAAGAAAAGAATTGTCCAAACTATTCTTGAAGACCTGCCCTCCTCCCCTCCCAGGCCTCACCCCTTGGTCACCAGTTGCCACCACACTAGACTTTTGTCAGCAACTTAAACAGGACAAGTCCTGGGCTGTTCCTTCTGCCTAGAATGCTGTTCCCTCAACTCTCTCAAGGGCTGGCTCTTCTCTCAGAGAAGGTTCAACATCCACCTTCCCTGAACACCGACCAGTCACTCTCTCTCAGCCCCATTAGTGTCATAGTCCTTTCAACTCACAGCTCTTTTACCAGTTTGTCTCGGGCCCTTTGTATGTACACACACACTCCCCGACCACCCTGGTGTTCCAAGAAGGAACCTTCCACACTATTTCCTTCCTTCACCATGCCCGACCCCCTCACACGGTGCTGGATACACGACAGGCCGTCAGTCCATTTCTGTAGCATGAATCATGTCTCTTTCCTGGGAGCCTTGTTTCTGGACTTGTCAAATGGGTACATTTGTCTCTGGCTTCTTTCATTAAAGAGAAACTGTCAGGTCAAACCCTAAATGTGCCGTGCACAGAGCAGGGCTGGGCACGTGAGGAGTGGCCATCGCAAAAGCAGCTCCCGAGCCCCATGCATGGCAAGCACTCAGTAAATGCCACTGCCACCAGCGAATGACAGCGTCTGAGTATCCGTCACAGAAAGGAGAGATGAGATGAGATGGCAGGTGTGGATGCTCTTTGAAAAGTGAAAGGCATTCGCAAATGTCAAACATTATTATGGGAACAACCTACTTCACCACAGAGGCTCCCATACCCTACCCGCCCCCACACCACTGTTCTAACTCACTCTGGCTAGGGTGTAGGGGGGGTGATGAGGGATGAGGGAAGCAGTGGGCTGAGTGCTGAATTCACTCCCTACACACACCTGCACAGAGGTGTCCTCCGGGTCAGGCACTCCACCCCACTGGGCCCTGGGGACCAGACAGAGAGTTACATAGAACCTGGGCCGTGCCATCAAGTAGGCAAAGTCGGTGTAGGGGAGGCCTTCAGGGAAAGGTCACCCACAGCACCATATGGGCATCGCTGTACCAGAACGGCTCTATATGAACAGCATGTTGACACAGCTCTGTCCCACACACCATCTCATTTCATCCTCACAGATACCACCACCAGTCCCACTTATTGTCGAGTCAGCTCCAACTTGTGGCACCCCCATGTGTGTCAGAGTAGAATTGTGCTCCATAGGGTTTTCAATGGCTGGCTTCTTAGAAGTAGAAAGCCAGGCCTTTCTTCCAAGGTGCCTCTGGGTGAACTCAAACCTCTAACTTTTTTGTTAGCAGCCAAGTGTGTTAACTGTTTACAACACCAAGGACTTTACAGACACGACAGGACACAGGTATTCCCAGCCCCGTTCCACAGCTGGGAAACAGGCTCAGGGAAGTCAAAGGAAGGGCCAGGAGCTCAGGAACAAGTTCTGTGGGGCACTCTGCACAGCGCCTGCAGCTCAGCGGCAGTAATGGAGAGGGCACGTCCTGTGGGCAGGCCCGATCCAGAGCGTCTACATCATGGCCCATGAGCTGCCCCTCGGACAAGCCCCTGGGTGGCAAATAAAGACAGACAGGACTCAAGCATCCGTCCCTGCTCTCAAGGAACTTACACTCAAGCAGCCCCTCGCCTCGACTAGACGGAGCCCAGCAGAACGCTCAGCCGCAGTTCCTCACCTGGGAGGCTCCTAGAGCTCAGAGGGGAGCAGGACCCCCCACACTCTACCCCTCTCCTGCAGCACAGCACCCCGAGCTCATCTCTGGTACTTCTCCTCTCTTCCCTCCACGCACCTACAGCCCACCAAGTCCCGGCAATTTATTATATATATTTTTTAATGATCTGACCTTCTCCTTCCAGATGGTGCCTTCACTGCCTGCAATTGGGAACGTTAAAAGAAAATGGAGTTCTTGCTCCCCATCTGCCACTTCCATCGTTCCCGTCACAAAACCAGAGCGGCTGAGACCAAATTAGAAGGCTGTTGCCGCTGAAAATTGAAAGCCACTTGGGATAACTGGCATTAAGAACTGGCACCAACAGCACCGTTGTGATTTCCCATTGACATTAAGTGGGGGCTTATTTAGCGGTCAGCGATGTTCACCAGCACCCACTGAACAAGAGCTCATCTAATGCGGTAGTGGGGGCAGCTCCAGGGTGCAGGTCAACGTCGCCTTTGGCTCCCCTGAGCCTTCAAACAACCCCTCCAACCCAGGGGGCTGACTGCCACAAGAGACTGGGCAAACTCCAATTCAGCCTCCAACCCACTGTGTGACCCTAAGTAGGATACTTAACCTCTCTGAGCCTCTTGCCTCATCTGGAAAACGGGGGAAATAATTCCAACCATTTGGAGTTGCTGTGAGCACTGGAAGGAATATAATATAATGCCTAGCATATAGCAGGCACTGAGATAATCTTTAAACCTTAAACCAAAAATATTCCCCTGAAGTCTTCTTAAAATCAAACAATAGTTTAGCTTATTAACTAGTAAAGAATGTCTGCCTTGAGCATTGTGCTCTTTTAAGACCTATCTATATGGAATCAAATTGACAACAGCAACTCAAAAGATTAGATAGGAACCTTAAGGGGGCAGTGAATTTATGTTACTGGGGGAGGAACAATTCAAAAAAGGAGGGTGAGAATGGTTGCACAACTCAAAGAATGTAATCAATGTCACTGAATTGTACATGCAGAAATTGTTGAACTGGTATGTGTTCTGCTGAACATATTCTCAATAACAACAATATAATATAAAGTTCTATTAATAATATGCCTGAAATCCCTGGGTGGTGCAAATGGCTGATACGTTCGGCTACTAACCAAAAGGTTGGAATTTGAGTCCACCCAAAGACACCTAGGAAGAAAGGCCTGGAAATCCACTTCCAAAATATTAGTCACTGAAAACCCTACGAAGCACAGCTCTATTCAGAGTCGACTCCATGGCAATTGGTTAATAATATGCCTATTAGTATTAATGAGTGTGCTGTCTGCGGGGTCACCCTCTACCACCAAGCTGAGCCCACCTCTGGCCCTGTTCTGCTTCTCCAGCCTGACCTGCCCCCAAACTCCTCCTGTGCTCAATCCCATCACCAGGCTTCTACTTCCTCTGCTGCCCCAGTGGACGGCCCGACCACTGTTCCCCACCTTCCCAAGTCTGAAGCTGCCTTCAAGGCCCCCTTACACCTTCCCAGCACCAGGGTGCCCTGCTGCCACTACCACAGACATCAGAGCTGGGCGGGACCTCAGCAAGCATTTATCCAGCCCACACTCCCTGCAGAGAGATACACTGGAGTCCAGAGAGGGCAGGTGAGTGCCCAAGGTCACCCACCAGGAGAAAACCCCAGTCGGGCCCTACAGCCAATGCCCTCAATCACCCGCACAGGAGAGCAGATCCACCACTACAGGCCTGGGCAGATTCCACACCGACCTCTGGGGCCATTGTGAGGGTTAAAGGTGGTTTGGAAGGTGTGAGCACCTGCCTGAGCCATGCTCAGGACTCAGGAACTGGAATCATCACCAGGTGGGCCTGGCATGACTACAAAGACTGACAGCTGGGAAACAAACTGAATCAGAGACGGCAGGGGAGGCCAGCAGGCCTGCATTTAGATGCACACCAGACGGGGCATCGCCAAGGGACTGCATAGACATGTCTTGTGATGGTGGGATTAGGCCTGCAGGCCCAGGTCCTCTCGGTTGGTGAAGGCAGGAAGGATAGTGGCTCCAGGGCCACGGCGTGTAAGGCTTTGAGAGCTAGCTCTCAAAGGCGGCGGGGAGGGAACCCTGGAAGTCCCCAGCCTCAACTCTTCCTTCTCTGGAGCCTTCCATCTGCAACCCTTTCCCCAAGCCTTTATGAAAGGGGAGACGATTGGTGGAAAGAGGTGGGAGTTATCCTGGCCCCACTCTGCACTAAACTGTGTGTGACCCTGGGCTGGTCTCATCTTAAAATGAGGACACACCTGTCCGTGAACTTCCCTCATGATCCCCACGCAGCAGGTGCTGGCTGTCCTGGCACCTTCTGTGCCATACCCCCCACACCCTCTCCAGGCGCTTACCAAGGAGCACCATCATCCGCATTTTCGGATGGAGAACCCAAGGCACCTAAATACTAAAACCAAACCCATTGCCATCAAGTCAATTCTGACTCATGGCAACCCCATGTGTTACAGAGTAGAACTGTGCTCCACAGGGTTTTCTTGGCTGTAGTCTTTATGGAAGCAGATTGCCAGGACTTTCTTCTGCAGTGCCACTGGGTGGGTTTGAACTGCCCACTTTAGTAGTTAGCTTAGTGGTTGAGCACAAACTGTTTGTGCCACCTAGAGACCCTCCAAGTCATCTAGAAGTTAAATAATTTAACCGAGGTCACAGAACTGGTTAGTAGCACAGTGGGGGCTGAGCCCAGGCAGACTGGCTCCATTTCACACAGTGCTAAGCATGACCCCTTCCCACCTCTCAAGCACTCCTGCATGCCTAAGGTCACAAAATGCGAGAGGGGAGAGGGCCCGTGGAGATCCAGTACAACCCTTTCATCTACAGGCAAGAAAACTGGGGCTCAGGGGGTCTGACTCTCTAGGACCATGCACAGCAGTGTCAATGCTGGGGTTGAACTGGGTTCCCAGACTCCTTCCCCAGGACCGCCACCCTTCCAAGGGGCAAAACTGCCCAACTCCTTCCAGTCCCAGGCTCCCCCACTCCATCCTCCTCCATCCCTACTCCTCAGTGGATTAAGATCTCAGCATACGAAGATAAATGGGGTAGTCACGAAGAGAGGAAGATACGGTGGGGGGGGGGGTAGACTAAAGGAATCACATTCTTTGTGAATAAATGTTTTTAACATATTCTATTTCTAACGGGCTTATATTATTCCCCCCTACCCCACCCCAACCAGGCACTGCAGATAAAAAAAACAAACTGGCTAAATAAAAGGAACAAATTATTCAAGCCTCAGGGGAACCTAGGCATTCAAATAAGATTTCAAATGACTCTCTTTCCATTAAAACTTTTGCTGCAGTGAAACTGTGTGGAGATAAGGTGGCAGAGTATCTTCAGAGGCAGCAACGAGAGCTGGTCCCCAAATCCATCAGCTCCTCCATTCTGCCACCAAGCCCCACTCAACAAAGCATCTTGGGTTCAAATAGGAGTTTTATCTACCTTGAAAGCAAGTACACAAACAGGGCTCTGGTCCACACGCTGGGGAGGGAAGTATGTAGTTGGGGCCTGTTGGGGAGGCCACCACAGCCTTCCCAAAGGCAGAATTCAGATAGTCCTCTGCAGGGACTGGACAGCCTCCACTTAAACCCCTCATTGGTTTTCTCCATCCTCTGAAGGCATCTGGTCACCCAGGAACGTCTGAGTAGAGGCTCGAGCAACATCAGCACCATATCCAAGAAGGCACTGGCCGAGTGGAGGCCTCTGATCCTGGCTCCTGAGTAGCCACAACCTCCTCCTCCCTGCCCCACCTCCACTCCTGCCCTCCAATGCCCCACCACACAGCAGTCAGAAGGATCCACTTAAATGGAAAGAGGATCATGACACAGTCCGGCTCTCAATGCCACAATGAATAGTTCCCCATCACACCCAGAACAAATTCCATATACCTCACCCTGGCTTTCTGGAAAATCTCTCCCCCTCACCAGCTCTGGCGACTCTGGTCTTCTTGTCCTCATCTCAGGGCCTTTGCACATGCTGTTCCCAATGACTGGATCATTTTGCCCCAGCTTGTCACACAACTTCAGGTCTCCACTCAGCTGTTACCTCCTCAGAGGCCTTCTCTGACAGTAGCCCCAACTGCCATGCTCGTAATAGTTCCATCTGACCACCCAGCTTTATCCTTTCCACAGCACCACCTCTCCCTGCTGGTCTGCTCCTTATGTAATGTCTGCCTGCCCCTCATAAACTGTAAGTTGCTCAAGGGCAGAGGTCTTTCTGTTTTCATCATTGCTATGTGCCCTATGCCTAAAATTACCGAACAGACTCAAGTATTTTTTAAGCAATGAAAGCCAGTGATGAAGATCCTGACTTCTTTCCAAAAATATTAAAGAAACTATTAGAAACATATTTTTGTCTATAAAAAGATCACACCAAAAACAATAAAACAAACGAATGTCCCTGCGGTTGGCTGGAATCAGCAAGTTGGGATTCTAGTTATATCACAGATAATAATAGTTCTGATCACTAAAGACAAAGATAAACAAAGTAATTATAACCTAACTAATATGGATTGGTAGACAGAATCTCACCAACTTGAGGAAGCAGAAAGGACAGAGAATGGGCTCTGTAGGCAGGCTGCCCAGGGTCCACATCCTAGCTCTGTGCCTTCCTGCTGTGTTACCTCAGGCAAGTCACTGTACCTCTCTGGGCCTCAGACACCTCAACTGTAAAAAAGAGGTTCACCTCTAGAGAAAAAGATGTGTGTAAAGTACTTAGAAAAATGCTTGCCACACAGGAAGCACTGTAAATATAAATGTCCATCACTATTGGCATTATTATTATGGAGTTCATAGGGGGAAACAATAATTAAGAGGTCCTTGGTTGAGAATCACTTTAGTCCTACCCCATCATTTTGGAGTGGGGAGGGTAACTGCTTTGTTGAGATACAATTAACCGACCATAAAGTCCACCCTTTTTAAGTATACCATTCACTGGTTTTTAGCATATTCAGTGCTAGGCATTCATCACCATTATCTGCTTTTAGAAATTTTTCATCACTCCCCCAGAAAAAAACCCGTACCCATTAACAGTCATTCCTCATCCTCCCCTCCCCGACCCCTGCAACCATTAATTTACTTTCAGTCAACTCCAACCATTTTACAGATGGGAAAACTGAGGCTCAGAGAGGGGAAGTGACTTGTTCAAGGTCGCTAAGCAGAACGCAGCCTCAGAACTCAGAGTTCTGGCTCTAGTTGTTTCCCCACCACCCCACCTCCCTCCAGCCCAGGGCCTCCCTGCCTCCACTGTCCCTGGATGTCCCCTGTGCACACACACATACCCCAAACCTCACCTCTCTGCACCCCTGCCCCTAAGGAACTTCCCCAAGGTTTTACTCACGGAGTCCAATCTTGGCCAAGTGCAACCTGTTGACCCAGGAGATCTTGCTCAGGGGGTTGGGGGTAATGAAGACTACCATGAAGCTGATGGGGCGGCCAGACCTGCAGGGAGAGGGGCATGGGCAGGAGCCTGAGTGTCCTGCGTGAGTGTCCCCCTGGGCAGTCACACAGCTCGACCCTTGACCCAAGTGCCCCAGATGGAGTGAGGGCTGGTCAGAGCATCTCCACAGTGTGGCCAGAGAGCCCAGTAGCCTGGCAAAGGCTCAGGCCCTTCCCTCCACCCCATGCGGCTCCAGGAAGGAGGTCATCCTAAGGCCAGCCAGGCTTGGGCACCAAGCAGAGTGGAAGGACCTGGCCCTCTGCAAGCCTAAACATGAAAGGCCCTTCCAGGGCTCCACCTACGTGCCAGGTACTGTGCTGGGCATGGCCTGCAACACACACACACTCCCATCAAGGAAATCTTGACGAATAGGATGGCTCCAGGTGTCCCGCCTAAGTCCCGTACTCCCTCAATGGCCCAGCCCAGGCAGCAGCCCTTCCCCTCCCAGCACCCTCCTCCTCTCACTTGTCGGGTTTCCCAGGAAGCAGGAGCCGGAGGCGGCACTTGTTGGCCGAGTGGATCTCCTCCTCCTTCACCCGCATTAGCCTCTGCAGGGCCAGGCACCAGTCTTGAGCCACGGTCATGTTCAGGTTCTAGGGGTGAGGAGGCCAGTGAGGTCATCCCACAGCTCGCTGGCTCCCCAAGAGCCAGACCAGATCCAACAGCCATTGCAGCACCCCAGGGGAGAAGACTGGGAGTAAACGCATGGAGCCTTGGTGTACGACTCTTCATTTAGTCACAGGCAGGAGACCAACTCTCCATCCTCTGGCAGACCCCACCTGGGCTTCCCTCCTTGGGAGGACAGACCCTCCCAGCCAGCTTCCTCTCCAGCCTGGAGCAGAGGCTGCAAGACCGACTGGCCACTGTGCAGAGAACATAAAAGGCCCAGAGCCAGGCTCTGCTCAACTAGAGCCCAGACCTAGAGACTGCACACCAGACTTCAGGTGGGGATATGGAGCTCTGGCCACTGCTGCCTGTGGGAGCTCAGAAGCCAGGGGCACGTCAGGGAAAGGGGTGAGAGAGGACCCCTCCCATTCTCTGCCCCTAGAGGGGACCGCGGAGCCCAGCACGGCTGGCCCAGTGCTGCATACCTGGTAGGTGCCGTGCAGTGTGCTGATGAGGAGGGTTATCTGCTCCACCACGGCCAGGTCCTTCTGCAGGTCCTGCAGTTCCTGGAAGAGGCGCGGGGGGCCGAGGTACACCTTGTCTGGGCAGAGAAGAGACCTGGCTCAGGCTCAGGGCAGGGAGGGGCCTAGCCAGAAAATAGGCATCCACTCACTGCAGAAAATAAGAGCTGTCACCCTGGGGACATGGCACAAGGGATATGGAAGGAGACGTTACCTGGTTCTCGACCTGATGGGGTTTCCAGTCTAGGTGGAGAGACAGAGCCATTCACAGGTCAAGTCTACCACCTATGATCCAGCCCACAATCAGTCAGTACAAAGGACCGTAGGAGATCAGAAGACTTAAGAACCAACGTGCCTGGGATTGCTAAGGAACCTTCCTGGGGCTGGAGTTGTGATGGGCACTGTCAAGGGGAGGAACAGCACATGCAAAAGCAGGACGGCTTAAGAAAGAGCATGAACACAAGTTGTTCAAAGACGTACTAAGAACCTACTATAGTATGTGCCAGATTCTATTCCAGGTGCTGAAGATACAGCAGCAAGCAAGGTAGACAGGGTCCCTGCTCTTATGGAGCTTACAACCTAGGGGGGAAGCAGTCAGCTAACAATCTCAGCTGGCAGAAGGTGCTGGGAAGGAAGACATCAGGGCAATGGGACAGTAACAAGGGGAGGATGCCTGGATCTTTGGTGATTATACAAATGGGGAGAGTGGGGGGGCGGGCACGAGAGATGGGCAACAAAAGAGGGCAGGCGGAACCAACAGGATGAGGCAGGGAGATATTGGATGCCATGCTAGGGAATGTGGCCTGTGTTCTATAGTCCAGGATTTCTCAAGCTGAGGTCTTATGGAATCCCCTGGGGGCAGGTAGCTTATTTTGGGTTTTCATTTAGGTGATTATCTAAAAATCAGACTGCACATCCTGTCACCTGGAGATAATGACTTTAAAGCTACATTCTGCTGCCTAGTGGCAGGGCTTCCATGGACACTGGTACTGAGCAGAGCTACTTAATGGTCACCAGGTCAGGAGCAAAGATCAGAGGTGGGCTGGGAATAGAAATGATGCACACGCATCAAATGCAGAACAAGGAAGGGCTTTGCAGGAATCCAAGTAGGGTGAACTGGTGGGAAATGCGAATCACCATAAGGCACCCTGTGGTACAGGCACAGAGAACTCAAAAGAACCTGTACCATAACAGTACCACATCCACATTGTGAGCAATTTGGTTCCAGCAAAACAACATCATTCAACTCATTAAATTAATGTTGTTCATTTGAATTTTGCTGTTTTGTAGCTTTTTTTTAATTCAATTTGTGATTTTCTCTTAGCTTTATGGTTGTTCAAGGGCCATAAGCATATGGAGTTTATTATACCTAGTGTTATATTTCACCATATTTGAATAACAATATAATAAAAATCATGGAAGGCCAACTGGGGTTCAACAGGAATCTTTTCCCCCTTTAAGGCAGTACTTTACTTAAGTTTGATGAACATGGCTATAGACAGCACAGTCACTGAAAGAGGGGGTCCCAGAGCAACAGCCTTCAAGGTGTGGGAGGGAGAGGGGAGTCACGCTAGCCTGAAGGTGACTCTGAGCCAAAGGAGGCAGAGGGGCAGAGGAACTCTTCCCGGGGAAGGTCCTGTGGACAGCAAGTCAGGAACGCAAACCAGCTCTTCCTGCCTCAAAGATTTGGGAAAGAGACGCAGCATTCTGCAAGCAGGCACAGCTGCATGGGCCCAGCCCTCCTAGATGAGAGTTTGTGGTGCAGTCACGCCCTCAGATTTTCCAGAATTGCAGGAGCTCCATGGGGCAACATCCTGGCTCAGGCAGTGGACAGAGCCTGGCCAGTGGGGAGGGGGAAGTGAAACCCAAGTGCTTTCCCTGCCTGTGGAAGGTGCTTCTGGGCACTGCATTTATTCATTCACTCACTCAGCATCCTTCATTCATTCAGCATCTATTTAGTGGTGCCCTCTGCACCAGGCTCTGTGCAAGGGCTGTGGTCAGACTTGCATGGCTGGGAGCCTGCAGGGCTGAGTAAGTGCTGGGGACTTTATCCTGAGAGCAATGGGAAGCCATGGGCAGATATGGGGGCCAGGGTTGAGGGTGACATGCACAGATCTGATCTGCATTTTGAAGTCAACTCAGGGCAGGGGTGGAGGATGGCCAGGAGAGGACAAAGATGGAGGGAGGGGGAGCAGCCAGGAAGCAGCTGCAGCAAGAGGGGCGCAGGGATGGTGGGCACTGTGGAGAGGGAAGAAGTGCACAGACCAGAAGCTGCTGCCACACACCACCTTGATTACCACTCCCCTTGTTGTCCCACGGAGTTTGGGGTACAGTCAGGATGGGGAAGGAGGATCCAGGCAGAGAATCCAGACAGCCCTGAGCCTGGTCCCTGAGGGCTTAGGGGGCAGAGTAAGTGTCACCCAGGACCCTTGCTGTACAGAGCGGGAAACTGAGGCACAGAGAGGAGGAGACCTGCTGGAGGCCCACAGGGAGGCAATGGCCAGGCAGTCACACTTTTGACTCAGAGTCTCTGTATGCGTGTGTACACGCATGTGCACACTTGCCTGTGTGAGGGTGGAGTAGGATCATGTTCAGTGTGTGGTAGCAGTGTGACTGGGCCGAGGTGTGCGTGTATGCCCAGGGTGGGGGCTGTGGGTACACATTTCTGTACAGTTTGGGGCTGCAAAACCCAGGGCCTCTCTGCCGAGTTGCCCATCAGCCTGGGATCCCTGAGGTGGGTGAGGTCCACGAGCCCTGGGCAGGAGCTCCCTCTGCTGAGGTGGGGCGGGCAGGGTGTCGGAAGGGCGGTACTCACTCTGGGCCTGGCCCACAGCAGAGGTCTTCTTGGCGCCAGCGTGCTGAATGAGCACATTGTCCTTGTCGTAGGTGCTGCCCTCCTGGCCCACCTCCACCACCTGAACCTGGGGCAGCGCTGTGTTCCACTTCACTACGTACTTGGGCCCCAGGGGCACCAGGCTGCTGATCTCCAGCTGGCCCCTGCCAGGGACAGAGAGGACGAGGCCCTGGAGATTCCGTACCACACCTGGCCACAGGGCCAGCCCAGGCACCGTGTCTCAGCACACCAGCTCAGCCAGGCATGCGTAGCCCAAGCAGAAGACTGCACGCCAACACCTAGGCGAGCAGAGCAGGCAGCCCTTGAGGCAGAAGCACCGGGGTGCCCAGGCCCAGCCCCAGATCCAGAATCACATGCCCCCTTGAGCCCTAAGCTCCCCACACCACCTACCTGTGGTTGGCAGGCCTGAGGAAAAAGACAAGAAGGAAGGGAGGTTGTTACTATTACTGTGTGATTCTGAAGGTACTGACACACACAGGGGCCAGCACTGGGTGGAAGGACAGACAGACAGGCCCCTTGGAGGAGTCATGGCAACAGAGGCCAGGTGTGGACAGAGGGGACTACACGAGGGCCTTCTCCCTGGGCCAGGCTTGGCCTCCTATCACCTCTGCTTCTCCTGACAGCCCTGGTAGGAAGTCTGTATATTCCAGATGAGGACCTGGTGCTCTGACAGGTTAAGTGACTCATCCCAAATCTCCCAAACTGATCCCCCAAACCAGGCTACAGGCATCTGCAACACACTTTTCACTCCTGGTAGACCCTGAGCAACATGGGGGCAAAGAGGGTGTCAGTCATGTCCCTGCACCGCATGGTGGCTAGTACATAAGTAGGACTATAATTATAGTGCTTGAGTGAATGAATGAATCGAACAGTCAGGCAGGCAGTCAGTCAGCCGTAAGCACTGCTCGCTGGGCTCTGTGACGCAGGCTTCCTTTTGGGGTTCCCTGCAGGCTCCCAGAGGCAGGCCTGGTCTTGCTCAGAGCTGTGAACTGGCACATAGTAAGGACTCTGTAAACACTGGATGGATTAACAGAGGATGGACGAGTGAGTGTGCGTGTCCCTCAACAGCCCTGATTGCTCCCCTTCCTGGGCGCGTGACCCACAGTCACGGAGAAGCACCAAATGCACTCCCGCCATGCCTGGGGTGCACAGGCTGCTCCTGGAGAAGAGGCACCTCCTGAGCCAGGCTCCATGTGCCCCGACAAGTACTACAGCTGGGGTGTGGGGGGCGGGGGGAGAGCCGCGTTGAGATTAGCATTCGACAACGATGGATGATCACTTTCCCTTTTGGATCTCAGTTCTTGTTGCCACATTGTTGTTTGTGTGATATTTTTTAAGTGTTGTCAAATACTGAGAGCAGAGATTCTCCTCTGTGTGAGTGGATGAGAGCAGGGAAAGTCACAGCTGGAGTTCTCGAGAAGCTTTTGGTAAAAGGCTGCAATGCCCAATCTTACAGGGCCAAGCAGGGACCGCAAGTGAGTGAACTGGGCCCGGTGGGAACAGTGAAGAACAGCAGAGCACTAGCCCTGCTAAAGAGACCACACTACTTAGCTCCAGGCCCTTGTGGCCCCGGCGACGTGGTCCAGCTTGCTATTGTTGTTGGGTGCCATCAAGTTGATTCCCACTCATAGCAATCCCATGTGACAGAGTAGAATGCCCCATAGGGTTTTCTAGGCTTAATCTTTATGGAAGCAGATCACCAGGCCTTTCTTCTACAGAGCCATTGGTGGGTTCGAACCACTGACCTTTCAGTTAGTAACGGAGCACTTAACCATTTGCACCACCAGGACGCCTTTAAGCCTGCTAGATCCTCCAAATTTTTAGAAGAAGCCAAATGTCTCAGCCTTTGTGTGGACTCTCCCAATACAGATTCCTGCAGGCCTAATCCAACCTGTTTGCACTCATCTACTACCCAAAAGGTTGGTGGTTCAAACCCACTCAGCGGCACCCCAGAAGAAAGGCCTGGCAACCTACTTCCATAAAGATTACAGCCAAGAAAATCCTACGGAGCTGTTCTACTCCATAATCGTTGGGTCGCCAGGAATTGGAATTAACTCAATAGCAACAGGATTGGGTTTTTTTTTGGAATTTAACCTATGGGCCACCAGTTTGCAAACTCTGGTCCAAAAAATCACCTTCACCCCCCACTCCAGGACTCGAACTCTGTCAGGCACAGCCTGGCCCCTGGCTCTGGGCATTTCTACAACCTCTGACCCAGAACCAGGGAACCAGGCTCCTGTGGGCAGAAGATGCTCTGGGCTATTGAGGGGAAGACTCAGTGTGGAGAAACATTGAGATCTGGCCAGAGGAAAACAGATCTAATTAAAGCAGTAGGGATTTAGGTTGGACACAAGCAAGGATCTCTTGAATTACAAAGTGGTCAGAGCTCACGGGCTGCTCAGTCACTAACTGCAGAGCTCCAGAGCAGACAACTATCTGAGTGGTTTGCCCAAAGGCTGGGGGCTGCCCCCAGTGACCTCTCCCAGCACTTCCCAGCTCTGGGGACCAGGGGCAGAGCAGGCCAGGAGGGATGGGAGAGGATACTGGAATATCACAGAGACCTAAACTGAGCTGGAGTCCCTGAGCAGTGCAAACAGTTACCGTGCTTGGCTGCTAACCAAAAGGCTGGAGGTCTGCATCACTCAGAGGCACCTCAGAAGAAAGCCTGGCCATCTACTTCTGAAAATTCATCCACTGAAAACCCTATGGAGCACAGTTCTACTCTGACACTCATGGGGTCACCATGAGTCGGAATCGACTCAACAGCAACTGGGCTGGTAAACTGAGCCCAGATGGGACCCACTGCAAGAGTGGCTGGGCACAACAGGAGAGGGCCCCAGGGAGGGGTGACTGCCCTGGCCAACCCAGCTCCCCCCGCCCAGGTCTGCTTACTTGAAGTTGATGTTGGCACAGACCAGCATGTCATTGAGCAGGAAGACCCTGCGCTCCTTGGACTTGATCAGCTGCCCGCGGTCACCATACACAGTCTCCGTCAGCGTCTCACACAAGAGCAGCTGCCGTTGGCCTGAGGTCAACAGCTGGGGAGGGGCAAAGAGCAAAGTCAACACCAGTATCACGGCCCACGCTGCTACCTAGATATCCCCCGTGCCAAGGACCCACAATCCTCCCACCATGCAGTAAGGGGGACAGAGGCTGGCAGAGGCGGGGAGGGAGAGAGAGCCTCTCCCTGCACCCCTTGGGCGAAAAGACACACTAGGGAAGAAGACCAGAGTACCATGTTGAGTTCTCTGCTCTGCGGAGGGCTCCAGGCACCTGACCACCCACCCTTCTGTGAGCCAACCCCAGCAGCCAACACCCCTTCCCTGGTGAGCCAGTCATGACTAGCCTGCTGCCTACACAATCCCACATGGCCAGCACTGCCACAGACACAAGGTCTGGTGTCTGAGAGACATGCTCGGGCCCTGCCTCTTCCACTCACCAGCTGGGAAGCCCTGAGGCAGTCCCTTCACCTCTGAGCCCCGGCTTCCCCGAGCCCTCAAATGGGAGCTATAACCCCCACCTTTCAGATTACACAAAGTAACACATGACAGGAGCAGCTACATGTGCAAAATGAAAATGTGGGGCCCCTTGTTCAAAAGTTATTAAGAAGTTCTAGATGGCAATGGCAGAGCATTAAAACAGATGCGGGGTCTCCTGAGCGCAAGGCCCCATGTAACTGTGCAGGTAATACCCCATGGAGCCAGCCCTGCAGGTGATACACAGTGGATGCTGCCCACGGCAGTCTCCACCCACAGAGGGTGTGGCCTCAGGCAGGAGACACCTGGCCGGGATGCCGGCCCAGCCGTGTGCCCCAATCTGTTGGGCAGCCTTGACCCGTCCTGCCCCTTGAAACAGATCTCCTAGCCAACCAGGCAGCCCTGAGGAGGCCGAAAACCTCCGAGCCTCAGGCACCTGAGCCGGGATTTGCGATCTTAGCCTGGATACCTGTGACCCCTTCCTAGCACTGGGACCACCCAGCCAGACAGGGACCCACTGGGAAAACATTCTTTTTCCTGACCAGGGTTATTTCCAGGGGGGATTCAGTAAAACCCATGACTCTGGTGTCAATGATCATTCTCCCCTACATCAGCCTCATCCTCACTGAGAAAAGGATAGGTCACCCCAAAGCCTCCCCAGGAGAGAATGCCCTGTTGTTCTCCAAAAAGCCACAAAAAGTCAATGCATAACCAAAAGTCCGAATGGTACCAGCACCCCCTGTGTCCAGGCCTGGGCTTGGCACTCAACACTCCACATTGTGTTCAATCAGCTCAGCAGTCCAGGAGGCCACCTGCCCCCATTTCCCAGGTGAGAAAACAGAGATCACAGAGGGAAAGTGCTCTGCCTCCCGCCGCTGGTCGAGTGGCCATGCTGGATGGAGCTGGCCCAGGGGTGCCTGCCCCAGTACTGTGCAGCGGCCAGCACACTCTCCTCACTCCCTAGCAGGCTGTGACAGGGCTAAGGGATGCCCCTCTGCTCCAGACACACAGGAGGGCTCAGGGTTCCCCCCGGAGGAACCCAACTATTGCCACAAGCATGCTGAGCCAGCTCCTGAGAGCATGGCCTGAACTCTGAAGGCAGCAGGCCCACAGGAAGTACCACATGTGTACAAGGAAAGTCCAACATGGACAAGGAAAGTCCCCTGGGTTCCTGGCAGTCACCCCACCCGCTGCCCTGCACTTAGGCAGGAAAAAGAAAACCGGATATTTCACAAACACCCCTCTGGAGGGTCCTGAGTAGGCATATTTTGAAATGGTTCTTTTCTGGCTACACCCAGTTTCGCTTCTGCTTCTCCCAGGGTGACCACGAGAGGGAAATCACTGAACTGGTCTCAAAGCTGGCTAAGACCACCTAAGGACAGCCTGGAGGTGGGGCGTAGGGTACAGCCACCACCACCACGCCCTTCACAGCAACATCTGACACGTATCCAACATGCACCCATCTAACAGAGTGAGAAACCGAGGCTCGGAGAGTTGAGTTCCTTGCTCAACATCTGACAGCCACTGCCTGAACAAAACTCTCCCGGACTTCAAGCCAGTGGCTACTACAGTGATCAGTGCCCGAGTACCCATGAGGAATAGAATCAGAGAACAAGTCAGCTCTCTTCCCAGAGAATCTTGGGATTCTCCCAAGCAATCTCCTCTTGCGGCAGCTGCACCGTGTCTCCCCACGAGGCATAAGATGGAGCAACAGAAACCTCTTGCTTACAGAAAAGGGGGCAGGGGGGACAGAAGCAGCAGCTTCCCAAGCGCAAAGGCCATTAAACATCAGCACAGGTGACCACGGTTGAGCATTCCAGAACAGAAGAAAGCCTGGCCATCTACTTCTGAAAATTCATCCACTGAAAACCCTGTGGAGACAGTTCTACTCTGACACTCACGGGGTCACCATGAGTCGGAATCGACTCAACAGCAACTGGGCTGGTAAACTGAGCTCAGATGGGACCCACTCCTCACATCCACCTGAGGGGTCATGGATGGCAATATCCCCCGAGGAGAGGGCTGTGTCCCCTGCCCAGCTCTATCCTCCCAGAGCAGATGAAGTGACACGTGGGGACTGGAGGCGAAGTGAGGAGCCACTACTCAGCTGACCGGTGCCACGCAGAAGGTGGGCCCGTGTGACCAACTCTCCTAATCCTTCAAGAAGATCCAGAATTTTATGGGGCATCACCCGATTTTTAAATCTTGGTAACTAATTCCATTTTCTTAAACATACTGTGTGGGACCAAAAACATATCTATGACCTGGATTTGGCCTGAGGGCAGACAGTCCTAAGATGCAGGAGCCCTGAAGCTAAGAACTACAAGGGACCCTAAAGGTTATCTTGTTCCTGCCCCGCTTCGCAGGCTGCTGTGAGGATCCAAGGGATAATGTAGGTCAGAGCAATTATATACTGTAAAGTGCAATACACACAGAAAGGCCTGGTGGTCTTTCCTGTACTATCTGAAAGTTCTTTCCCAAGTGGCTGATATCTCCCTCCCAGAACTGCCAGTCACTGGCCTCACTTCCACCTTCCGGGCCACACAGAGGCTGCCATTTATTTCCCTCCAAAAGGTATGAACACAGCCCTATGATACCCAAAGGTCATCCCTTCTCCAAAGAACAGCCCATGTTTGCCCCAGAGTGCCCTGAACCATCCTGGCCAATCTCTGCCCTCCAGAGGGTGAAGCAAAGTGGAACCTGGGTGTGGACCACCCAGATCTGGGTGCAGCTGGGGTCAAGGAAGGCAGTGCGCTTCTAGGGAAATGGGGACACCACTGGGCTTGAAGCGCTGAACTTTTGCCAAGAGTCGATTCTATGAGGGTTTTCTTTTTTTTTTTTTTTTTCCTGTACTGGCCTTGTGGTTTAAAAACAGAATTCTCCACAGACTCATTTGCAAGTGTTTCAGATTTTTTTTTTTTACTAAAATTTCCTAAGTCGCAACCCCAAGACATGGCATGGACTTTTGCATTTCTCTTTCTTTAAAAATAACAATAATTTTTTACAAAAATAAAAAACTAATGATAATAATAATAATGACAGCCACCAGGTGTTGAGGCCTCTCAGCAGCTTTCTGGGTGCCCTATTTGCCTTGCAGCAGCCCTGGGGGTCAGACACCATTAAAATCTTCTCTTTTTAGAGACGAAAGTGGAGTTCAGAGAGGCTGGGTGATTTCCCTGAGGCCACACAGCGAGAACTAATAGCAAATCCGGATTCAAACCCAGACTCTGACCCCAACACCCTCTCATTTAACTACAATACCAGACTGACATTTCTGTTGTCTTTGCTATTATACATGAACAAAATCAGCTTTTATTCTAAAATAACATGAATAGTAAAAAATGGGGTAGGGGGTCCAGTCTAGAACAAATCCTCAAGGTAAGGTCTAGAGACTCAAAGAAAATCAAGGACTCCCCTGGCTCAGAGAACGCTGCCACCTAGTGGTGGCCGTGAGGCGGGCTGCAAGAGTGCCAGGTGTGGAAAACTGCAGAGCAGGTAAGGGCAGGCCGGTGGGGAGGCGGGCACTCACCTTGTTGAGGCTGCTGCGGTCACTGACGCTCTTGGTCAGCTGCTGGATCTCAGCCACCTGGTCAGCCAGCCGCTTCTGCTCATTCAGCTTCTCGGCCAGCGTCTCCAGCTCTGTGAGGGCCAGCTGTAGCGAGAGCCTGTCGGGGTGCCCCCTGGGGGTGTTTTTCAGCATGTCCTGCCGGGGGCCCAGAGACAGCCAGGGTTCAGAAACCCCCAGCAGACCCGCCCCTGGGCTCCTGTACAGACCAAGTCTAAAAAGGGCCCAGCTCGCAGCCAGGACAGATGGTAACGGATGAAAAAAATAAAATAAATGCATGGATCCATCCCTGAGTAACTGATGGATGGTGCGCTGGGCTTAGAGTCTACCCCGAAGCCTGGCATCTCTGAGAATGGGAGCAGAATGCTGCTGGGTCCCTTCACCTAAAAGGACCCACAGCCATCAGGGGTAGGGACCCCAGTTCTCAGGGCTGCGTGGGGGCTAACGCACATCCTGCATCCATTCTGAAGCTGAAGCCAGAACTGGCCAAGGTGAGAACATTTACCGAGCATCTCTTCCCTGCCAGGAGCCCTGCAGGTCCTGGGGCCCTACCTGCCTTCATCTCCCTTCCCACAACCCAACACCACCGGACACTGATCATTCCACAGACCTGCACAGTGAGGGCTGTGCAAAATAAGCTGTATGATAAGATGGTTCCACTGGAGGATCAGGGAAAGATGCGGCACAGGAGGGGGGCTGATCATGAACCAAGGATAGAACCTAGGCCCTGCCTCCCACCTCTCACCCTATGTGGTGTCCCACCAGCTCACGTTGCACCCTATGGTTTCCAGAATCCCGGTGGTACCTGGAGCAGGAGGATGAACTGCGGGAACCTCTGGATGGGCTTCACCATCAGCCCGTAGAGCGTGACGCGGTCTGGGCTGCCAATCTGCCGCCTCTGTTGGAGACAAAAACTTGTGGCCGTCAAGTCAATTCTACCACATGGCGACCTCATGTGGGCAGAGGACAACCCTGCTCCATAGGGTTTTCAAGGCTGTATGACCTCTGAGAAGCAGATCACCAGGCCTGTCTTCCAAGGTGCCTCTGGGTGGGTTTGAACCACCAATCTTTTGGCTAGTAATCAAGCGATTAACCGTTTGCACCACCAGGGACTCCTGGCTGGAGGCAAGGTCTCATCATTCTCTGACCCACTCTCAGGGAGGGCCTAGAGCCCTGGGGTCCAGACAGAGCCACTCTCCTGGGGTCCATGCAGCACCAGCCCCTAGGACCCTGCTCAGCCTCCAGACCAGAGAGAAGAGCTGAGGGAGGTCCCTGGATCTGCTGCCAGGGTGTCCCTCCCGCCACCCGTGTCCCCTTCACAGATCGCTCACCCTCAGAGACCAGGGCAGTCGTTTTAACGTCTCTGACTCCATGGTCTAACTAGCAAATTCAGCAATTTATTCAAGTGGTCAACTTCTAGAAGTAGCCAAGACAACTATTCCCTCCACTTAAAGGAAAAGCAGAGAGGCCTGGGCCAGGGTGGGTGGCGGGGCACGGGGGGTTCAGAGTCCTGTCTCTCGCATCTGCTCCCACTACTCCATTCGCACACCTGCACCTGTATCCTGGCCTCATCCCTGCTGCTGTCACCGCTGCTCCACTGGCCTCCACTTCCCTCCCCCCAACTCAAAACGCTTCCATGGCTCCCCACTGCCTGAAATATTATGTCTTAGTTCCTGAGCCTGGAGGTCCAGAACCATCCAAACCGAACTCAGTCGCCTCTCAACCTTCTCTCCTGGGACCCCCCAAGAGCCACCCAGTGCTCCCAGAATCTAACCAGATCTGCCCTGCTCCATCCTCCTGACTCTGACCTTTGCCCCACTATCCCTGCACCTGGAACACTCTCTCCTCCGTCCCCACTTGTTACAATCCCATCCCGCCAGGACCATGTCAGGTGACAGCCCCTTGAGAAAGCCCCTCCTGACCCTGTGTCCTCTTCTATAGGAGGACCCGCTGCGTGCTGCCTGTGCTTTTCTGATACCCAGCCCATCCTGCACTCTCTGCTGGATGGCACGCCCCCAGGGAGGTCTCTGCCTGACTCTCAGGGGATTGGGGGCAGCCTTGGCAGGGGGCTACACAGAAGGACACTCTTTCTTGCTTATAGAGGACTTTGAAGTTTTTCAAAGTCCTTTAACCTCTATTTTCCCGTGTGATTGCCAAGACACTCCTTTGAGGAATGTCCCTCATTCTTTTACAGATGAGGAAAATGGACCAGCTACACAACCCTCAGTGTCGTGCATGAACACCCCCCACCCCTAAGCCCAGTCCACCAGGGAACACAGGTGCCCACATGCTGGGGTTACCCATGGAATTACTAAGGGATCAGCAGATCCCACAGGTCTCCCCTTCCACCCTGTAAAGGGTCAAGGATCCCAAGCTCCTTACTGACACTTCAACGCTTTATAACCCTCCTCTTGGGTGCAGGGGGTGAAGGAGGGCAGGAGGGAATGATTTTCTTCTTATGGGACGTGGGGTGCCCCAAAGGAAAGAGGTGGGTACTGGGCCAAAGCAACAATATGGTTCCCTAAAGCTAGGACTAGAGCACTCCCTCCCTCCTGAGAAACCTCCCTCTCACACATCCCATTGCCAGCAGTCAACACCCTGAACCATCCTAGGCCCCACCTTGAGGAATTCAAGGAAGGCTGGCTTGGTGAGACAGGCCTTCTTGATGATGGACATGGCGTTGGTGAAGTTGTTCACGTAGTCACTGTACACGTCTAGCACCATGGACTTGGAGAACTGAAAGGAAGTTCAGGAGTGGGCGTGAGAACCACATCAATGCACGGGAAGAGGCAGCATGGCCAGCACTCACCAAGCCTCACCGTGATGGGTCAGAGATTGACTGGGATGATCTCAACCAGCCTTCGAGGTGAGTAAAAGTATCAGCCCCACTGAAGGTAAGGAAACCAGGTGTTAGAGACTGACCTGTGCTCCCCTCCAAAAAAAAAAAAAACCAGGTATATTGATGTCCTAACTCCAGGTACCAGTGAACACAACCTTGTTGGGAAATAGGGTCTTTATCGATGTTATGCCCACACCAGGCCATAGAGGAGTAGGGTGGATCCTAATCCATATGAGTGGTGTCCTTATAAAAGAGGAGAAGACACACAGAGACAGGAAGGGAAGGCGGCCATGTGAAGATGGCGGTAGAGACTGGACTGCTGCATCTACAAGCCCAGGAGCGTCAAGGATTGCCAGGAACCACCAGAAGCTGGAAAAGGCAAGAGAAGAACTTTCCTCAGAGCCTTCAGAGAGAGCACGGCCCTGCCAACACCTTGATTCAGACTTCTGGCCTCCAGAACCGTGAGACAATAAATTTCTGTTGTAAGTTGCCCAGTGTGTGATGCTGTGTCACAGCAGCCCAAGGACATTCATCCACCACAACTCAGAGAGGTGCAGGGGCTTGTGGGCGGTCACAGATAGAAGCGGTGGGGCTAAGGGGGAGCTGGGGGTTCTCCTCCATGTCTAGGCTAAGGAGACTCTGCCCCCAGGTCTCCTCCCCAAGTCTGAGCCCACAGGTCAAGAGAAGAGGAGGTGGGTAAGGAGGGGCAGGGTGGCATTCCTTTTGCTATATCCATTTTCTCACCACTTCTAGGAGATAAAACTCCCCTTGCCCTCCTCCAGCAAGGATGGTACCCCTAACCCCTCACCAGGGGCAGTGCACCCCAAGTTGAGTTGCCAAGGATGGACATGGTTTGCCTGGAAGCAACCACTCTCCCTCCTGAGTCCCTCAGACAGTAACCCAGGACATAGGATCTATTTAATGATCTATGGAGTGCTGCGGTTTTCAAAAAATGTTTTTTCTTTTAAGCAGCAGAACCCCAATGACCTAAAACAGATAAAAGTGGAGTTCCACTCACTTGACCATCCTTGGCCCCACAAATCTCTGCAGCCCGGAGACTTCAGTTTGAAAACCACAGGTCCAGCACACGCCTCATTTCTCAAATGTGGAAACTGAGCCCCAGAGGGCCCAGGACCTACCCAATGTTACAAAACAGAGCTGGGACAAGAACCAGGTCTCCTGAATCAGGAACAGAGCACTTCCCTCAACACCATGCAGCACCCTTCTGGGGCCAAGGATATGGTCTGTGCATGCATTCCAGGCAGTGGCTCACTTGGCCGGTGGCTGGTAGGGGAGTCTCAGAAGAGTTAGACAGCTGCCCAAAGTGGCTGGGAGACCAACCAAGCCGCTGGTGCTGCTGCCTACCTGGGCAGAGCCAGGACAGTCACCTGGCTTCACTGGCACCAGGCCTGGCAGATATCTCCAAGGACATACTGGGCATTTCAAGGTGTCACACCACCCTCAGTTTAGGCCAGGAGGACTCAGGCCTACCACTGCTTTGACTCCAGTAGGTTGGGCAAGGTGACCACAGTAAGGCTGGCTGTGGTTTTATGTTGGGCGGCTAGGGAAAGAGTTGGGGTATGTCAACCTAACCACATCTATTGTTATAAATTAAATTGTGTTCCCCCAAAATATGTTGGAGTCCTGACCCGTCTACCTGTGCATGTAATCCTATTTGGAAATAGGGGTTTCTTTGTTATGTTAATGAGACCCTGTCCTAAACCTAATCACTTCTGAGTGATATAAAGAGCAGAATAGACACCGAGACAGGTGAGGCCAAAGGGGGGAAGACAGATGCCACATGAAGATTGCCAAGGAACTGAGGAAGAGAAGCCAAAGAGACAAAGATCTTCCCTCAAGCCAACACAGAGAGAAACTTTCCCCATAGCCGGTGCCCTGAATTCAAACTTCTGGCCTCCTGAACTGTGAGAAAATAAAATTTCTGTTCTTTAAAGCCACACACTGTGGTATTTCTGTAACAGCAGCACTAGGAAACCAAGACACCTACCGAAGCCACAAAGAGGTCTCCAATCTTCTCGGTGGAGTCCCACTCAGCCACGCGGGAGGACAGGGCGATCTGGAACATGGAGTGGCAGTGCAGGATCTCCTTCACACGGAAGAACACCAGCTGGCACTTGCGGACGCTCAGTACCTTGGGCTCCATCTCCATCAGGGGGTTGCGGTAATCCTGCCGGGGGCAGGTGGTGGTGAGTACTCTGAAGGCCAGGCACAGCCCCTCTCATCCACCTGCCCTGGTGGCCACCTGGGCAAGGTCATCAGAAGTTGGGGGGCCTTCTTGTTGGGGGAGCATGCACCCCTCACTCCTGTTTGCTACCGGAAGGCTCACCATGAATGTAGCATTCTAGCCTCTCTTTACCTAACCCAACCCCACCCCCCCCCCATGGCTTACGAGCCAAGTTGGGTTGGGAAGAAGCGAGCTCCATGGAGGCAGGGCCCTGAGGGCAAGGCTGGCCTGTTTGGCTCTGCCTAGGACTGAGCCATCCCTGGGTGGTGCAAACAGTTAACACACTTGGCTGCTAACCAAAAGGCTGGAGGTTCAAGTCCACCCAGAGGCACCTCAGAAGAAAGTCCTGTGGATCTACTTCCAAAGAATCAGCCACTGAAAACTCTATGGAGCACAGTTCTCTACTCTAACACACATGGGGGCACCATGAGTCAGAATCTACTTGACGGCAGCTGATAAAACTGGTAAAGGGCTGAGCCAGCCTGTCTAATCGAGCAGTGATGCAGGAGCAAGCTCACTTGACTCCCACACCTAGCACCACACTCGCCAATCAGAAACAGGCGATATTTGGATCTCTACTTGGCTAACACCTGAGATTCCTCTCTGTGGATCCAAACTCGGGAGGGCAAGGGAAGGGTATTATTAGCACCCCAAACCCCAACAATTCCTTTCCCTGTTGGCCTCATTCAAATAGCCCACAACATCCCAGATGATTCACCGTTTCAGGAGTCCAATCTATCAGTCAGGTTGGCACACCTTACTCAGGTCCTACAAGCATCTACTTAGAAATCCCTGGGCGTCCTGATGGTAAGACAGAGAGTGCAATTATAATCCCTGCCTTGGGGGGCTCCAGGATGATGGGGAGACATGGCCCCTGCTCCAAGGAGTGGCCAGGGTGGTGAGGACGGCATGGTCCCTTCCAGCCACAAAAGTGACTACGTGCCCTTGAGTCTCCAGGGCAGTCCTCGTTTCAAAGAATCCCCACTTTGTTTCAGAAAATATGGTCCCTACCATGAATACTAGAGTACCAGGAAGTCTTGGTGTGCCCCATTTGGAGGTCCTGCTGTGCCCCTAAAATAATGCCGGCTTACAGCCCCTTCCCCTGGAAACTCCCTGCAGCCCCCAAACCCTGTGGAGCCCTCCCTGCAGCCTTACCTGGAGTATGCGCTTCAAAGACTCCACATAGCTGCCTTCGCTCTGTACAATGGAGCCCAGGATGTGCCTCCGGACCACCTGCTCGAGCCGACAAGCACAGCACAGAGTGAACACTTGCTGCATGCAGAGCCCCAGGCGATGGGAAGAAGGAGCAGTTGCAGCCCCCAGAGAACTGACAACTATGGGACAGAAGCGACCCGTCCCTCCCAGAACCCGCTCCTGGGGTCACTTGGGCCTGGCTGGCCTGCGTTTCCTCCCAGACCCCTCTGCCCATCCAGAGAAACACCCATGCTCCCTAGACAGCAGAGAATAGTGTAGGGAGGACACCTTCCCTCATCCCAGTGACAGTCCCCTGCCCAGCCTCTGCTGGCACACACCCAACAATAGGGAAATCACCACCTAACCCCATGGTGGAGGGAAGCTGCCTACATTTTTTAATGACTCTAGCAGAAAATTCTTTATCAGATTAAACTGAAATCAAAACTCTCACCATTTGCTGTAGATCTAACCCTTGACCTACCCCTCTTGCACAGGTCAGTCCTTGGGGTGCCCTCCCACCCCACCGAGCAGCATCTGCTTGAGGGCAGACCTCTCCAGTCCTTTTCCCATTCCCTTCTGCCAGACTCATCTCTCCTTGGCCAGAATTGATGTCCCTCCAAAAGCACGGCCCTGCAGAGGGCACCACCGCCCTCAGGGGCAGCCTGACCACACCCGTCAAGCATGGTATGGCCTGTAGCTCCCTCCCCTGGACGTGGCGGAGCAATGGGTCCCAAAACGTGCTGCACATCGGAAATGCCTGAGGAGCTTGAAAACACTGATACCTGGCTCCCACCTCCAGACATTCTGACTTAATTGGTGGAGTGCAACCTGGGTATCGTGGTTTTTAAAAGCTTCCCAGATGATTCAATTGTTCAGAAAAGTTGGATAGAGCAAGATATTAATGAGGCTCATGATCAAATTAATTTTATTGATGGCCATGTCTCAACTCATGAAAGGTGTCAGATGTAAGATAGGGGAGCCTGTCTGCCTTGGTCCAGGGCTGGGAGGGGCCAGGGCCAGGGTTGGGAGTGTGGCTAACCCCAATGCAACCCCCGCAGCTGTCCTGGGAGCGTCAACACGGGCGACCCCATCACTAGCCCCATCGCCCCCTGCTCCCCTCAGCCCAGGCCCCTCCTGCCCATCTCTTCCCACTGCCTTGCCTGCACTCCAGGGCTGACCATGGCCTCTACGGCCCCAATGAAAGGACAAGGCCACTGTCCTCAAGTGGCCCCACAGCTGCAGGCATTGTCAATGATCCCAGGTGCCCAAGATGCACCCAGAGCAGGATTCTGACCCCCGGCACAATGGCGCTTGCGACCAGGGAATTCTTTGTTGTGGGGGCCGTCGTGTGCAGTGGGAGGTGTTTAGCACACCTCTGGCCTCCACCCAGCAGACAGCAGTAGCAGCACACCTCTATTTGTGAGAACTAGTAAAGTTTCCAGACATTGCCAAATGTCCCCTGGGGGACAAACTCACACTCAGTTGAGAACCACTGGCCTTGAGTAACTAAAATCACCTGATGTAGGAAATGTAAAAGGCTCCAGAGAAGAGACCAGAAGCCCCAAGAGGGCCCTAGATTTGGAGCTGATGCCTGGGGTCTGGCAGAGCTCTGACAGTGACAGGCTGCGTGGTCCTGGGTGGGCGTAGGGACATCACTGTCCCAGATGCTGTCAGGGGCCAGGCAGGTAACAGAAATGAAGGAAGCAGCTGAGGCCTACAGTGAACTGCAGAACAAGCCTCCAAAGAAGGAGCCAGGCGCTCACCCTCGGCTCCAGGGGACTGCAGCCAGCAGCAACAAGGTGGCCAGCATGGCCACATCTTCCTCATTTTCAAAGGGGCCAAAAACTATGATTTTCCGCCAACTAAAAATCAGCACATTTCCTTCCCCTGAGCTTGCTGCCCCACATGTCTCTCTCGTGCATCATCCTCACAAGCAGAGGAACGTGGGCTCTTTCCCTGCTTCATGGCTGGGAGGGCCCAGGTTGGAAGGAAAAGAGCATAACTCAGCCAAGGTCACAGTTCTGGGGTCCTGGTTTCAGTATGACACTCTGGGAAAAGGAGGATATCACTCAAAGAGCCTGAGCTCCTCAGGGGGGCCCTGGCCTGAGGACAGTTGGACTTAGGGTGGGGGCTAGGCACCTGCACTCACCTCCAGGGACCTCACTGGGTTAGCTTAGTTCAGTGCTTTCCAACCATTTTGTATTTAAACTGTAGCCCCCTTCTTCAAATAACATCTTGTTTTAAAAAAGGGAAACAGGAGCTGCTCTGGTTGCCACGGAGGTGAGAGGCAAAAGCTCCAAATGCTGGGGCTCCACCCCCCCATTTCCCGCCCCCTACTCCTTACCCCCAGGTCAACAGCATAGAACCAGCAGGGTCCAGTTTGGAAAGTCTCTGGTAGAGAAGAGAACCGGGGCTCTGCCAACAGCCCCTGATAGTCACTTCCCCTTCAAGACCCAGACCAGTATGACCCCAGATAATAATAGGCTACAATCCCCAACCATCCCTTCCCCTAAGCCCCCCTCACTCTCCCCACACACCTGCTGAGGGCTCAGGCCATCAGGCATGGGGCCCAGCTCTGGGGCTGGGGGCTTGATGTCTGAAACGCTGACCTCCAGGAGCCCCATGTCCTCTTCCTCGGAGTCACCTAGAAAGTCAGACAGGCTGGTGATGCAGCCCGGGACAGGGACAAGGCACCTTCTCAGGCCTAGAAGCAGAGAACCACCCTAGACCAGGCCCTGGGGGATGAGCAGCTCCTGGGGCCACGGGCGGGGCAGGGGGTTGTGAGGCAGCTCCCTGGCTTGTTCATGTGGGTTCACTGCTGAGACCCCTGAGCCTAGAATGGTCCATCAGGGAACATGCAGGAAAGCGTGAGTGAGTTACTGAGTGAGAGGAGTGACTAAGTGAGTAAGGGAGGGACGGAGTGAGTTAATGAGCAAATGAGTGAAGGAGTGAGTTAGTGAGTTACTAGGTAAGTGAAACAGTGGGCAAGGAAATCAGTGACTGACAGAGCGAGGGAGTGAAGGAGTGAGCAAGTGAGCAAGGGAGTGAGGAAGTGAGGGAGTGAGTGAAATTGAGCCAGTGAGCAAGGGAGTGAGGAAGTGAGTGAGGGAGTGAGTCAAGGAGTGAAGTAGTGAGGGAGTCAGTGAAGTAGTGAGGCAGGAGGAAAGGAAGGGAGTGAGCGAGCTAATGAGTAAGCCAGTGAGCCACTGAGCAAGTGAGTGAGCAAATGAGCGAGGAGGTGAATGAGTGAGTGAGCAAGTGAAGAAGTGAGTGAATGAGTGAGACAGTGAGTGAGTGAGCGAGGGAGTGAGGGAGGGAGAAAGGGAGAAAATGAATGAGTGAGCGAGTGAAAGAGTGTATGAGTGAGGAAGGGAGTATGTAGGTGGATGAATGAATGGCCAGGGAGGGAACACAAAGCAGCACCCCGGGAGGGCCATGGTCTCAGAGTTAACTCTCTCAAAAGTCACTGTCCCTGCCCAGACCCGCCCGCTCTGGCTTGGCACAGGCCAGTCAGTCCATGTCCCCATCACCAGGCACTAAAAATAGTCTTCTTCCGGACTCCTAAAAGAGGGAAGAAAATAAGCCCCGAGAAGAATGGGCTATTTGGCTTTCTGCTTTCATTTTTTTTTTCAAATGCAGAGACCCAAAAAGGAAAAGTTCATCTGGTGTCTGATAGAGAAAGTGGGGTGAGAAGGGGCGGGCACTGGCCGAGGATAGAGCGAGCCAGGCAGGCCGAGCGGACAGAGGCTCAGGCCAGGAGATGGCGTCCCCGCAGGCAGGCGGTCAGGCAGAGTACAGGGGGTCTGTCCTTGGAGGCCCAGCCCCCCAGAGAGCAGTGCAGGCACGGGGCAGTGGGAGCTGGCCACTCAGTGGTCTGGAACCCAGCCATGGCCGTGGGCAGCAGGAAGGGGGTGCCTCGAGGACAAGGGAGAAGAAAGAAAGAATTGGCAGCGGCTCCAGGGGCCGAGGGAGCAGGGACACCACAGCAGGCCCTTACCTGAGCAGGAGACAGAAGAGGAGGAGGAGGAGGGACAGCGGATAACAGCGTGGGGGTGGGAGTGATGAAGGGCCTCCTGCCTGGCCCACATGGTGCCCCGGGCATTGCTCCGCACCCACCCCAGGCGCCAGCCGCGCGGCTTCCTCTTCCCCCATGCACCGCTGGGTAACATTCTTGGCTGGCGATTTGAGCCCTGCTGTGGCTATTAATAACGCCTCTGGTGGGAGGGTCACTTTAGGAAAGGCTCGGGGTTACTGGGCGGGGTGGGGAGGGCCTGGGGAGAGGCTGCTGGCCAGCCAGCCAGCTTGTGGTGGGGGGAAGAGTGACCAGGGAACAGATCTCAGCCAACCGGCCTGTCCACCCTGTCCTTTCTCTGGGGTACTCCACTAAGTCTGTGATGGCCACCCAGCCTGCTTGACCCCTCCCTTGTCAGGGGCCGATGCAGGAACACTAACTGAGCACCCAACACTGTGCCAGGCACTGTGCACGTCTCACTCTGGCTTAGCTGCCAGGACGCAGGGCAAAGGCACGCCCTCCCCCTTCCCTGATCTGGCCCGGCCCAGGCAGTGGCCTCACCAAGGACATCTTTCCTGTGCAGAAAGGACACTTTGCGCATGACAGCAATTCTCGTCTTCTCCAGCCCATCCTTGGTCCCGCTCTTGGCGGCCTTCATGAGCTGGGTCATCTGAGCAAAGGCAGAGGGGCTCATCAGAGAAGCTGAGGGAGGGCCTGGGATACCTGCCACCAAGGGCCACCAACACCACCAGGCCTCCTGGCCCGGGCTGCAGGCATGGGACACCACCTAGGTCCATTCCCTCCCAGGGAGGTGAGCAACAGAGGCCAGGAGGGATGGGGGTGGTGCCACCCTGAGAGATCTCCTGAGGGGATGAGGAAAGTGCCTCCTGTCCCCAGGGGTCTCCCTGGGGAAACCTTCTTTATGGCAAGCGGGCAGCAGGAAGTGGGTGCCACCATGACACCCAAGAAGAAAGAGGGCCTAATCCGATTTTTTCCCCTTTGGGACAAACTATAGGAGTAGGCATCAAATTAAGAAGAGGCATAGTACTGTGGGTGTGGCATTGGGGATGTGGCACTGGGGATGCAGCACTGGGGTTTGGTACTGGGGCGTGGTACTGGGGTATGGCACTGGGGGGGTGGCACTGGGGCACGGCACTGGGGGCATGGCACTGGGTTATGTCACTAGGGGCTTGGCACTGGGTTATGTCACTGGGGGCATGGCACTGGGTTATGTCACTGGGGGCATGGCACTGGGGCTTGGCACTGGGTTATGTCACTAGGGGCATGGCACTGGGTTATGTCACTAGGGGCTTGGCACTGGGTTATGTCACTAGGGGCATGGCACTGGGTTATGTCACTGGGGGCTTGGCACTGGGTTATGTCACTGGGGGCTTGGCACTGGGTTATGTCACTGGGGGCTTGGCACTGGGTTATGCCACTGGGGGCTTGGCACTGGGGGCGTGGCACTGGGGGCTGCACTGAGGCATGGCACTGGGCGTGGCACTGGGGTCAAGGCTCAAGGTCTGCAATCAGGCCTGGGTTCATATCTCTGCTCCCCAGAGACATGACTCTGGGCAAGTCACAAAACCTCACTAAGCCTTTGTTTCCTCAGGTAAAACTGAGGAAAACAGCAAAACCCACCCCTCAGGAGGTTCTGGGACAAGGTTCTGGGACAAAGTCTGTGACAGCACCTTCAACAGTAAATGTGCTGTACAAATGGTGATTATTTGAGGGGTGACTAAAAGGAGGTGAGCACACCCCTCTTCCCATCCACTGATCCCAGTGAGGAAGCCCATCCCTTGCCCCACAAGCAGACAGGTTTCTGACTGAGCCCCCCACCCCAGGAAAAAGGGGAGAAGGCTGGAGGTAGCAAAGAGCAAGATACAGCTTCCCTTCTGTGGGGAGGGGTCTGTGGGCACTGGGGGCAGCAAGCCAAGTAGCGCATGAGGCACACGAAGATGGGAAACCTGAGGGGGACAGGCATCCTGGGCCATGGGGAGGCCCTGGCCTGGGAAGAGAGCTGCCATCCCCTAAGTCATTCTTTGGCTCCCAACCATCACGCCCAGAAGAGAATGAGCAGGGATGGAGTTGTAGATCAGCGCTGTCCAACACAGTAGCCACTAGCTACATGTGACTATTAAGCACTTGAAATGTGGCTGATGCAAGTGAGGAACCAAACTCCTAATTTATTTAATTTTAACTAATTTAAATTTAAATAGCCACCTGGCTACCATAATGGACAGCACAGTTCTAGGAAAACCTTCTCTTTGCTCAAACCCTCTGCTGAGAGTGGGGAACACTAGTCTGGGGGGGTGGGTTTCTTCTGGTCTCCTCTGTTCTCATTATCACTCCTCCAAGCAACCTCTTAGTCCCCAGCTTAAGGGGCCCAGGACTTCCCAGGGGGCTCGGCAAAGACAGCTTGTTGGAACACCACCCAAAGCACAGCTGGGAAGGCAGGGCGGTGGCTCTTCAGGAACGAGGCCGGCTTTCTGGAAACATGCAGCAGCCAGAAAAGGAAGTCCCCAGCCCCTCCCTTCGTCTCTATGGTACAATCATCAAGCAGTAGCTCTTGGCCTTCTGTGGGGGGAATGGTCACAACACCTTTGAGAATCCAATGCACGGGACAGATGTCAACCCCAGAAACTGCACGTAGGAGCTCATTCTCTTCTAGGGTACATCCTCCTCTGGGGGGCTACGATCCCGATTGGAAATCTCTGTTTCAGGGTCCAGTTCCTGTCCTGGCAGGAAGCTGTCAATAAAGCTGTCCTATGAGCCCCCTAAAATGGTCTTTGGAGATCACTAGAGGCCCTTCTCTTGGCAAGTTCCTGGGCACAAAAGAGCAACAGGCAAATGCCCAGGAAGGTGTTCTATACCAACCTGCCATGTCCGCCAGTATAGAGGCCAGGGCAGGGGCTGACCCCAGGCTCCAGGCTGGGGAAAGCACCCTGGTCTTAGACTCAGCCCTTCACTTGCTCCTTGTCCCTCTCTGAGCCTCGGCTTCCAGAAGATATGCCTGTCCTACCCCCAGGTCACAAGCCTCTGGGGAGGTATCCATGAAAGGGCCACACAAACAGCAAAGGGCTCCCCCTCATTCTTTTGGGGGGCCCGGGGGCTGCTGACACGGGCAGTGCTGTAGAATGCAGGGCACTCAGGCCTTGGCATCAGGTGGACCTGAGTCTGAACCCCAGCTCTATTGCTTACCGGCTGTGTGACCACTGGCCAGTTACTTCATTCACTGGCCTCACTGGTTTCATGCTAAATGACAGCTGATCCCCAGGGTGCCATGGAACTCAATGGTCAGTACATAAATAATAACAATGGCCACCATTTACTGAATTCACCATCTACTGGGCTGTTGCGTTGTGCCAAGTACAGCAGCAAGAGTCTTACAGACCTGGCCTCATTTCATCCTCACATCCACCCTAGGGCCCCCATTCACAGATGAGGAAACTAAGACTCAGAGAGGCCAAGTGACTGGCCTAGATCACACAGCAGGAAAGTGGTAGGACTAGACCTCAAAGCCAGGCCACAGGCCTCCAAAGCGCATGCTCTTAACAATAGCACACAGTAGGTGCCCACTTAATGGAGGATACTGTTGTCATTGTCATCATTATCCTGAAGACTGGGTCCCATCTGAGAAGAAGGGACTGTTTTCTCTTATGGACTTCCTCATCTTGGATCTCTGAAGAGCTTGGAGGGGGAGGAGTTTCCAGTGTCATCAACTGTTGCATTTTTCAAAGTGTCACTCACTATGGTTAATTATGCAGATTCCTGGGCCCCGCCCCAGACCTACAGAATCAGCATCTAGAGGTGGAACTCAGGAAGCTGCATTTTTACAAAGCACCCCAGGTGGTTCTGAAGGCCCTAAAGTTTGAAAACCCACCTAGGAAGACTCGTGCAGTTAGAGTTTTACTTGAAGTGGGGCAGGGGCAGGGGAGAGATAGAGGCAAGAACGTGGAAAGGAACAAGCTAGCTAAGGCGTTGACCAGCTCCCACACAAAAGCCAAATGCAGCCAGCTCCAGGCCTCAGGGGCAGCACCAGGACTCACAGGCAGGTGCTAGGGGCTCAGGCCTACCCTCCACTGACCAGGAGCAGCAGGAAAGGCCCCCTGGAGGTAGCTGCAGCTCAGAAATGGCCCCCACCAAGGACTTGGGAGGGGCAAACAGACAGTACCTTACAATCGTACTTGTGCTTCAGCTCCTGCATGTCTCTCCCCCCAACTTTTAAAGCCAAGATGTCTCTCTTAGTCCTGGCGTATCTCTCCTTTAGCCTAGTCAGGTCTGGAGAAAGCTGGAGCCCCCAAGCAGCCAGGCAGAAGGAGAGCAGGTGAGAGAAGCAGGTGGGACAGGGAGGAGACAAAACACAGACAACAGAGGAAAAAGGAGACTTCGGTAAAGTGGCGAATGGACAACTCGGGGCAGGCGGGATTCGGAGCTGGGGATGACCAGGGCTCAAGAAGCAGTCCAGCCAGGCTCCTGCCTGGGATCTACTCCAGCAGCGTCCAATCCCAACATGCCAGGCAACTGGGGGCTGGGTCTTTGCAGCAGGGAATCCTATCTGCTGGGGAAGAGAGGTGAGAGGGGAACAAGCCCAGGGCTCCCTCCCTCAGGGGAGAAGAACAATGATCTAAGGACAAGGACTGTATCTTGGTCATCTCCCCATCCTTAGGGCCCAGCATAGAGCTTGTAACATATGAGGTTCTCAGGAAGTATGTGGGATGGATGGATGGCAAATGGATAGATGGGTGGAATGGGTGGGCAAGAGGATGAATGGGCAAATGTATAGAAAGACGGATGGGTGACTAGCTAGCTGGGCAGATGGATGGTTGGACAAGTGGGTAGATGAACTGACAGATGGATGAGTAGGTGAACAAGGAGGTGGGTGGATGGATGGAAAGATGGATAGATGGATAGATGGATGGGTAGACGGACGGTTGGTTGGATGGTTAGGCAGATGAATGAATGAAAGGATGGATGGAGGCAATGATGTGTTGGTAAATATTTAACAACCATTTCTCCAAGAAAAAGAGCCCTGCTTTGTAGTATTCCATGATATGAATACTCCCACCATGGTCAACTTCAAGTTACCAATGTGATCTCACTGAATAGAGTTGGAAAGAGATGCCCACAACTGGTTCTTGTGAGCTAACACAAGCTGGCTCCATCCCATCACTGGACAAAGGGGTAGATAGAGGACTGGATGTATACATGGATGGATGGATGGATGGATGGATGGATGGATGGATGGATGGATGGGCAAGACTTCTGGGAGGATGGATGGATGAATGGACAGATGAAGATAGATGTTTAAACGCATAAATTGTCTAAGCTACAGTGATATTTAGTAAAGAATACAGAAGACCAAGATAGGTACAACTTCTAAAGTAGTAGACAAGTAAAGCAATCAAAAGTATGAGCTCTGGAGGCAGGCAGGTCTACATTCAAATCATGGCTCCCTACTCACTAGCTAGAAAAGTCTCTTTACCTCTCTGAGTTGCAGTTTCCTCACTAGTAAAGTAGGCATAATCATATCTACATCACAGGGTTGTTGAGAAGATTAACACGTAATGAAAAATACATGTAAAACCCAGAACTTAGAAAGTGCTCAAAAATGGAAGTCATTATTGATATATCTTTCAAATTATAAGTGTTCAATATTTATGTTAATTTATGAATGGATGGATGGATGGATAGGTGGGTGGGTAGGTGGATAGATGAATGGACAGTTGAATGGATGGATGGACGAGTGGATGGATGGATGAGTGGGTGAGTGAGTAAGTGGAGGATGGACAAATGGATGAACAGGTATTTTCTTTAATCTAATACGTGATGTTGAGAACCAGCTCTACCACTTACTGGCTGTGTGACTCTAAGCACAGCACTTAACCTCTCTGAGCTTGTCATGTAGTTTCTGTCATCAACAAAATGACTCTTAATGTCAATAATACCAACCATTCTAGGGTATTAAGAATATTAAATGAAATCACTTTGTAAACTATACCACTCTAGGCAAATGTTCACTACTGTTATGCAAAGAAGTATGCCAGGACAAGTATCCTCCTGAGAGGTACCAAACCCATTGCAGTCGAGTCAATTCCAAATCTTAGTGACCCTATAGAACAGAACAGAAGTGCCCATTATGGTTTCCAAGGAGCAGCTGGTGGATTCAAACTGCTCGCGCCACCAGGGCTCCAAGAAGTACCCAGATACCTAGAAAACTAGGGAGTTTCAGTCCTGTTTCATCTATAAATATGATTAACAAAATAACACATAAAGCACCCGGGCCCTTGCTAAGGGTCAGAAGCACTTCTCATTAGCATCAGAAGTTGATTACTGAATTGGCCAGATGAGAGCAGGGAGTGAACAAGGCTGAGGTCGGAGCTGGCATTTCTGCATGAGCCCACAGGTTCTGCTCAATCACCAGCCAGCTGGATCCCAGTCGTCTTGATTATGAAGAGATCACAATCAGAAGGCAGGAGAGTTCAATGCAGCCCATCCCACACTGGAGAAAAATTCCCACTGACTGTAGATGCCAGTCAGCAGGGTACTTGTTAACGTAACAGGATGAGGGTGCTGCTTTCACCTGGGCCAGGTGCTTCAGGGTCAGGAGGTCCCTCCACGGACCCCTTGGTCACTTTCTTGGGCAAGACTCCACCACCTAGAGCTGGCCTCTCGAGACATCTGAAGAAGGGGCAGGGTTCCAAGCCCACGGTCAGACAAGGACAGGACAAAACATTTCCCCAGACCCCTGCACCTAACTGCCCTGCAGCACACACAACACACAGCCAAGCAGTGGTGGCCCCGAAATAGCAACTGCTGCAAAGCCAGGCAGGGGAGAAGGTGCACCCCAAGCAGCTCAGGAGGCAAAGCCCCACAGCAGGGTTCAGGGGGTTTCCCGTGCAGAAGCAGATGCCAAGAGGAAAGGCCCCTACACAACCTCCTGTCTCCCTGGGAGTCTGCTGGGGGCAGGGGGCGGGCAGGGGAGGAAGGCAGGCAGGACTTGGACCATGGCCAGAGAAAAAGGCCTCATAGCTAGAAATTCCAAGACCTCTGCCACATTGTTTGTCTGCTGAGGAAGAGTCCAAAGTCCCCAGCTCAAGGGCGTGAGGGATGTGAGCAGATAGGCAGCCTCAGAGATGCCACCCCAGGGCCAGGCCTCTAGCCCTGCATTTCTCAGAGTGCCTGGTGGTCCCCTGTGTCCACTGGGGGCAGAGCACTGGTTAACAAGCAGACTGCTGGACCCCACCCAAACTCTGAACCAGAATCCCTTGAGGTGAGGCCCTGACATTGGCAATTTCATCCAACCAAACCTGTTGCGATCGAGTTGATTCCAACTCACAGTGACCCTACAGGACAGAGTAGAACTGCCCCAGAGGGTTTCCAAGGAACAGCTGGTGGATTCAAACTGCCAACCTTTTGGTTAGCAGCCAAGCTCTTAACCACTGCATCACCTGGGCCCAAAATTCTGATGCCCACGCAAGTTGGACGACCGCCACCGGAGCTCCCCAACCCAGCACCCCATCCCTGCTTCCCTCTGCGAGAGGCCTACGGGGACTGAGAAAGGGACCATGGGAGAGCCGAGGGACTGGCCAAGGACTCAAGAGTCCATCTGGTCCCAGTTTCCAGAGCAGAGCTGGGAGGCACAAGTCCTGCCCACGTATGGAGAGGGCCTGGTGGCTTCATAACCTCCTCCCTTCAGAGCACATGAAGCAGATATGGGGCTGCTCCTCAGATCCTGCTGGGCCAGTCCTCCACCTGAAGTACCTTTCCCATCTCCTCCTGGCTTCTGGGCCTCAGCCCCAGGCCCAGCCCCTCAGAAGCCTTCTCTGCTTAGTCCCACCAAAGCCCCACCCACAGCAGGCATGTGGCCCAGCTGTACACAGGCTCATGTTTACAGAAAGGCGTTTCTGTCTTTCTTTTTGACAAACTGATTCATATCCAGGACCTCCTCCTAGACCAGGAAGGTTTGCCGAGACTGGGCCGGTCTTCCTGTTCCTGCGTATCCACAACACACAATCTGAAGATACAGACTTGGCATACAGTAGGTGCATCATAAATGCTTCACTTTTTGCTAATAAAACATCAAGGTCATTTTCCTTGGCCCAGCCCATGGAGGCTCAGCCCTGAGGAGGCCAAGGTCCAGGAGATACCTGCTCAGCCCCCCAGGCTCCCTGAAGACTTGGGGAGCCCATCCTGGTTGGAAGAAAAGCTACTTAAAACTCTAGGCATGGATGCTGTTCTGGTCAGCATCTCGCTCCCAGAGAGGATTCAGCTAAACCTCTGAAACAGGCAGGAGACACTAGGAAAGACTTGGAGGCCTCCCTCATAAGGCTTGAGGTGACCCCAAAACCTCAGCTCCAGCCTAGAGCACCTATTCTTGTCCCTGCCCTGTCTGCACATAGGACTGGCCACAGGCAAAGCTCCCTTGCTCATCTGTGTCTTCTAAAAGGAGCCTGAGAGGGAACCAGTCACCTCTGGTCAGGCAGGGCCTGGAGGAAGCTGCTCCCATTAAATCCCAGCCTGGTGGCGTAGAGGTTAAGCACTACAGCTGCTAACCAAAAGGTGGGCAGTTAAAACCCACCAGGCACTCCTTGGAAACTCTGTGGAGCAGTTTACTCTGTCCTATAGGGTCGCTATGAGTCAGAATCAACTCGATGGCAACAGGTTCTTTTTTTTTTTTTCCCCAGCATGGACAGAACCTGCCTTCTTGGTGGCTTCTATAGAACAATATGGGAGGAGCAAGGTTGTCATAGCAAAGAAGGAACAAGACAAGCCACTCCTCTGGGCTTCGGTGGCTCTCTCCATGAAACAGGCAGAGAGGTCCCCGCCCTAGACAGACACACTAGAAGACCCAACTGCACCGACAGCACTTTGAAAGGGCAAGGGTAGAAGCCACCCAGCAGCTCTGTCTTAGCCAGGCAGCCTCCGCTTGCTCCCTTGCCCAGGACAGAGACGACTGTGTGGGTCTGAGGATTAGTCTGACAGTGTATCCTTTAGGGAAAGGAGACCAAACTGATGTGTCCATGTGCCAACTCTAAACAACTGGTTGGACTGCCTGGAGCCATGTGTTGAGAAGGATTCTGAAGCCAGATCTGAGCCCAGCAAGAAGGAGCATGAGGATCGATTGATGGGGTCTGCCACAGGAATGAGGTGGGGTGTAGTACCTGTGCGAGGTATTAACAGTGCCCAGGTTTAGGGCTTTCCATAGCCAAACAGCCATGCATGTTGATCATTTCCTGTTGAGGGATCACCTGGCCTCTTTTCCTTCTCTCACTGTAGATTACTAGGAATTACTGATGTCTATACACAAGTCTCAGGCCTGGCCCTCACCACCCACTCGGTCTCAGGGTGAGAGATATCCCCGTCCCCCTCACCTTGGGCTGGAAGGATACTCGGTGCTTGGCAGGCTCTGCCTCCGGCTTGGCCTCCTCCCCCGAGTCCTCGCTGTAGCTCTCAAACTCACTGGAGCTCCAGCCTAGGTCGTCCGCCACCCGAGGAGACCCATCCCGGTGCGCATCCTCGTAGAACAGGTTCCTCTCTGCCCCTGCTGGCCAAGGGACAGGGCTGGTGAGAGGAGGCTCTGAGGCCCGAACCTACCAGACTGCGAGCCTCAAACCCAACGTCTGAGTCCAGAAAGGCGCAGGGATCAGATGGGCGTGGTAGCCAGAATGGGGCCCAGGCCCTGGGGTTCCAGCTCTGCTTCCTCATCTGTAAAAGGCAGAGGAGATGGCAATACAACATCCAACTCGTAGGGTGAGGATTACAAGAGAAAACAAAGAAAAGCACAAGAAATAATGTGTCTGACACACAGCAGGCTGTATATTTCCCTTCTATTATCACATTACTTTCTGCAACCTGAGTGCTTATTCTGGGCCTTCTTGGCATTTTTTAGTGGAAAAGGGAAGAAAGACCTGGAATCAAGTCTTGCCTCTGGCCCTCGGCTTGACCCCTTTGGCCTCAGCATCCTCGGGGGTAACATGGAGATTGTGGGGAGGATTAAATGAGATGGCACAGGAAGGGGCCAGTACAGAGCCTGGCATGGGGCAAGACAGCCATGAATGTCATCCCCTTCCATTGGCTCCCTCACCCCAAATTGGAGTTTCCCAGGTGGGTCCAGGGAGGTCCAACAGGGGGCGCACCTGGCCCAGAATCCAGGAGCAATCCTTTTTCCAAAGCCCCATAAGAAATGCCTTGGACTGAAACTTGGGGACCGAGAACTGATGTGGGACCCTCCACAGGTCTGCAGGACAAGTCCCACAAAGGCCAGGGGACTCTTGGGGTTCTTGTCAAGTTGGGTGTGAAACACCACTTTCAGGCTGAGGTGGGAAAACCACTGACCCAGGGCCAGAAGACTGGGGTCCCAGCCCCAGCCCCACCACTGAATGGCTGGGAGACCTTAGCAAGTCCTCCAGGCCCCTGGGCTTCAGTTTCCTCATATATTACCTGGAGATGAACTGCAGACTTCACAATGGAAATGCAGATGAAATGCTTTGTCAACACAAAAGAAATGTAGTATTCGGAAGGGTTTAAAAAGTAAGACCAAACTTAATGGTCTGACTGAGACTGGAGGATCCCCAGAAAGCATGGCCCCTGGACTCTCTGTCATCCCAGAACTAAAACCATTCCCAACGCCAACTCTCTAGACAAAGATTAGACTGGACTATGGGACATAAAATGATACTCGTGAAGAGTGTGTTTCTTAGCTCAAGTAGATACATGAGACTAAATGGACAGCTCCTGTCTGGAGGACAGATAAGAAGGCAGAGAGGGTCAGGAGCTGGTTGAATGGACATGGGAAATCAGGGGTGGAAAGGAGGAGTGTGCTGTCACAGTATGGGGAGAGCAACTAGGGTCACATAACAATGTATGTATAAATTTTTGTATGAGAGATTAACTTGAATTGTAAACTTTCACTTAAAGTACTATAAAAAAGATAAAAAAGCATAAACAAAAAATAATAATAATAATGTGCCCAGAAATGGCATGTGCCGAAGAACAGGCAGTTTTGGTATCAGAGACTTCCCTGCAAAATGGGGATAATAATAAGCTGATAACAACAAAAAAAAAAAAAAAAAAACCAAACCCGTTGCAGTTGAGCTGATTCTGACTCATAGCGACCCTATAGGACAGAGTAGAGCTGCCCCACAGAATTTCCAAGGAGCGGCTGGTAGATTCCAACTGCCCATCTTTTGGTTAGCAGCCTGAGCTCTTTAACCACTGTGCCACCAGGGCTCCAAATCCAAAATCCCAAACCCATTGCCACTGAGTTGATTCTGACTCATAGCGACCCTATAGGACAGAACAGAACTGCCCCATAGGGTTTCCAAGCTGTAAATCTCTACGTAAGCAGACTACCACATCTTTCTCCCATGGAGCGGCTGGTGGGTTCGAACCACCAACCTTTCAGTTAGCAGCCAAGCACTTTAATCACTGCACCACCAGGGCTCCTAATAAGCTGATATACCATACCACACCTGTTGCCCTCTAGTCAATTCTAACTGATAGCGACCCTAAGGACAGAGCAGAACGGCCCCACAGGGTGTGCAAGGAGCAGCTGGTGGATTCGAATTGCTGACCTTTTGGTAGCACCAAGCTCTTAAACACTGTGCCACCAGGGTTCCTAATAAGCTGATAGATCACATAAATAAAATATGTACAAAAAGCTTTGAGCAAAAGAGCTTGGCCCATGTTAAATGCTCAGCAAAGAGCACTGATCATTACTTATGGGGGCTCTGGGTGGGTTCAGGTGTCCACATGCTCACCCAGAGCCCCCTACCTCCACCCAACAAGAAAGCTGGAGGTAGGGGGAAGAGACGAGGAATCAAGGAAATTTGTTGGCCAAAGAACAAGCCAAGTCCACTGCGGCTCATCTAGAGATCCAGGTCCAGGATAAGAGGGAGTATGAGGTAATTTTTAAGCAAAAGATAATAGTGATTAATGTCCCCAGGGAGTAGAGCAGCTGGTGAACAGATCGTGACCTTTAAAAGGCTGGGCTGATTGTCCTATTACTGCAGGGGAGGCCCCATGCCCTGTGACCAAGAAGGTCAAGCCCATTTCTTGGGGAGTTGTGGGATGACATCAAGGACATCATACGTGAAGAAAGCAAAAGGTCATTAAAAAGACAGAAAAGAAAAAGACCAAAATGGATGTCAGAAGAGACTCTGAACCTTGCTTTTGAACACAGAGTAACTAAAATGAATAGAAGAAACGATGAAAGTAAAAGAGCAGAACAAAGGGCAGCTCGAGAAGACGAAGTCAAGTATTATAATGAAATCTGCAAAAACCTGGAGTTAGAAAACCAGAAGAGAAGAAGACACTCGGCATTTCTCAAACTGAAAGAACTGAAGAAAAAATTCAAGCCTTGAGTTCAATTTTGAAGGATTCTATGAGCAAATGGGCAAAATATTGAACGACGCAGGAAGCATCAAAAGAAGATGGAAGGAATACAGAGTCACCACACCGAAAAGAATTGGTCGACATTCAACCATTTCAGGAGGCAGCATATGATCAAGAACTGACGGTACTGCACTGAAGGCACTGGCGAAAAACAAGGCTCCAGGAATTGACTGAATACCAACTGAGATGTTTCAACTAATGGATGCAGCACTGAAGGTGCTTACTCATCTATGCCAAAAAATTTGGAAGACAGCTTCCTGGCCAACTGACTGGAAGAGATCCATATTTGTGCCCATCCCAAAGAAAGGTAATCCAACAGAACGTGGAAATTATCAAACAATATCATTAATTCAAAACATCATTAATTCAAAAATATCATTAAAACAAAAATCCTCACAACTGGACCAATAAGCAATATTAGGATAAATGGAGAAAATACTGAAGTTGTCAAGGATTTCATTTTACTTGGATCCATAATCAATGCCCATTGAAGCAGCATCAAGAAATCAAACGACATATTACATTGGGCAACTCTGTTTCAAAGACCTCTTTAAAGTGTTGAAAGGTAAAGATGTCACTTTGAGGACTAAGGTAGACCTGACCCAAGCCATGAAATTTTCAATTGCCTCATATGCATGCAAAAGCTGGACAAGAATAAGGAAGACCAAAGAAGAACTGATGCCTTTGAATTATGGTGTTGGCAAAAAATATTGAATGTACCATGGACTGCCAGAAGAATGAACAAGTCTGTCTTGGAAGAAGTACAGCCAGAATGCTCCTTGGAAGCGAGGATGGTGAGACACATACTTTGGACATGTTATCAGGAAGGACCAGTCTCTGGAGAAGAACATCATGCTTTGCAAAGTGGAGGGTCAGTGAAAAAGAGGAAGACCCTCAACAAGATGGATTGCCACAGTGGCTGCAACAATGGGCTCAAACACAGCAACGACTGTGAAGTTGGCACAGGACCAGGCAGTGTTTCATTCCGTTGAACATAGGGTCACTCTGAGTTGGAACTGACTCAATGGCACCTCACAATAACAAGCCCCCTGAGGAAGAACCTTGGTAGCATCTGGGATGTCTACCTCCCCACGCCTCCATGGGGCTGAACCACCCGCCACCGCCCACCTACACCTCCAGTGTGCAAGCTGCAATGTTTCTCATTGGATTCTCCCAGCAGCACCATGTGGCAGCAGGATACAAATCACTACTCACTCCCATTAGACAGATGAGAAAACAGAGGCACAGAGGAGAGATGTGAGCCACGTCAGAGAGTGAGTGGGAGACAGGGCTGCAGACTCCTAGGCCAGTGCTCCATCCATTCACCACACAGTCTTCCTCTGCCAACCCCACCGTCCTAACAATCACCCTGTGGTGCCAAGTGGCCTGGGGCTCATTTAGAAATACTCTCTCCAGCAGAGACAATGTCACCAGTTTCCTCAGCCTGTGGCGGAGCCCCGAGTACCAACTCCTCAGTCTTCAGGGGCCTCACAGGAGTACCGCCCTCTACTTCTTCATGCCTTGAGCCTCACTAATGCTCACGGTCACAGCCACGCCACCCTTTCTAAAGCTCAGGGCTCTACACTGATTATCTCTTGGAATCTTCACAACCTCCTGACACAGCTATTACTGCCCCAATGTTACAGAAGCACCAAGGCCCGCAGTTGTCTGGTGTGCCCCTACCCAAAGTTCTGTGAGTTCAGGATGAGCCCCATGTTTTATCTGAGGAAGTCGAGGCCAAAGACCCAGAGACTTGTACCCCCATCAGTGGCAGCGCCAGGATTTTAACCCAGGGCTGGGGGTGCACTGGGGCATGAGGCCTGCACCTCAGCTGACAACCTCTTCTCTGAGCCCCACTGGGCCCACATCGGCCTCACAAAGGTCCGTGCTAAACTACTGCCTCCTCCATATTTGCTGTCTGGGGTCCTTGGCAGGGCGTACTACTAATAACAACCACATTGTTCCTCGGGGAGGGCATTACCGAGGGCCAGGCCCTGAGCTGAGCTACCAATTGCCATGGATTCAACTCCGACTTATGGCGATCCCATGTGTGTCACAGCAGAACCATGCTCCACAGGGCTATCGATGACTAGGTTTTCAGCAGTAGATCACCAGGCCTTTCTCCCAAGATGCCTCTGGGTGGACTCAAACCTCCAAAATTTGGTTAGGAGCTAAGCACATTAACCATTTGTACCACCCAGAGAGAGACTCCTGAGCTGAGCTACTGGCGGCCTTGTCTTGTTCCATCCTCCCATAGCCCTGGTATGGGTATCGCTGTCCTCGAACTGCAGGCTCAGAGCTGGGATGCAGACACAAGCCGTCTGGCTCCCAGGACACCGGCTCTTAACAATCTCACTGTAAAACCCCAGGAAAGCAGGGACATGCAGGATCCTCCACATCCACTCAGTGAACACTCAGGATCAAGTAATTAGTCACTTAGTTGACTCAAGTGAGAAAACAGCCTGACAGGGTTAAACAACTCCCCGGGACTCCTCAGCTGCTCAGACTTCCCAGCTCTGAGACCCTCCTACCCACTGCCTCCCAACCCAGTGTACCCTTCCCCACTTCTCCCTGGATTCAAAGGTGCCAGAACAGGGAAATGGGCTCCAAGCACATCCCAGGCTTGTTAAAGGATGAGCATGTCATTGGTTTTCTGTCCCTGCTCCTGGGACAGGAGATGGACTGTGGCTCTAGGGGCCCTCGGGCCTTGTCATGTTGTCTGTGTGTCTCCCCCATTGGGGTGTGCTGCCCAAGGATGCTTTGTCTGTCAACACAGAAGAAATACAGCATTGAGAATGCCAAATGGCTGTCCCCATCAGACTAGGAGGTCCTCAAGAGCACAGCTGTGTCTTCCCCATCAGGTAAGAAGCCCCTGAAACAGGCGGAGCTGTACAGTAGGAAAAGCAACAGTGGTTCAAACCCTGCCTGTGTAGGGGGCCAAGGGCTGAGCCTCTCTGAAGTGACCATCAACGTGGAGTTATGGCCCTGCCCTGCCAACCTCACAGGGTGAGTGGAAGAGTGGAAGCAAAACAGCTTCCTAAAATGCCTCCCAAGTCTTCCTAGGGTGGGGACAGAGCTGGCACTGGAGTCAGAATGACCCAGGTTCAAATCCCAGTTTCTTTGTGTGTAAAACCAGGACATCAGACACCGAAACAAAGCTTTCAAGCAGACTACCTGAGACAAATCTGAACCTAGCCGCCTAACATGTGTTCAACCAAAGATGGTTACGACTGTCCACTGTTACTCAATACCCCTCCTCCCAGGGAGTCCTCTCTCCTGGAGACGAGCACATGGGCCCAGCTCCAGCAGGACTTGCCTCCCCGCTCCCCCTCCTTCCCCTTGGTGGCCACAAATCTCCTCAACTCCCTGTCTCTCCCAGGCCCTCCCCAAGAGCAAGGGCGGGGCTTTCCTAAGCTTTAGCTGCTCTACTCTGTGGGTCTACCATCTGTTCATCTTTCCCAATAGCCCTGGGAAGCCTAGACTATTACCCCACTTTCCAGAGGGAGGAGCCAAGGCTTGGAGAGAGGGAATGCTCACCTGGGGACACACAGCAAGGAGGGCCCCCACCCATGGAGCCCAGACCCCTCACCAGCCCAGGCCAGCCACACCCTGGGCCATCTCCACTTCACCCTGGATGACTGCAATGGTTTTTACAAGTAAGAAGGAGGGGCACTAGGCAGAGTGGGGACCGGGAAGGAAATGGAAGGAGAAGACCCACCCCTGGTTCCTCAGAGAACTGAAAGGGGCCATACCAGGTTGATGGGCATCCAGGTTCTCACAGGGGACGTCGTCATAAATCACATCTTCTTCCAGGGTGGGGAAAGTGAACCGGTCGACTGGAAGTGAAGGGGAGAAGCACAGATGCGGCTGTGAGTGGGGTGGAGGAGGCTGCAGGTTGACATCAAGGCCGCACCAGCTGGCGCTCCCTCCCAGCAGTGCAGCACTCCGATCACTCAAGCTGCCAGAGCCAGCACACTCAAGCTGCCAGAGCCAGCATCGCTGCAGCCCAGCCGAGTCACCAGGAGCCCCAGCCGGCGCTCTCAGGGGATGCTGGCTCCCCGGCCTCTCCTCCACAGCACCTTCCCAGCGACCACAGTAGACCTCCACCTGCTAGCTCCAGGCCTGTCCATCCGGCGGACATGGCAGCTGCCCATTACATGTGCAGGGAGCATGAAGCAGGCCCAGCATTTCCACCCAGACCCCAGGATGAGCCCCACCCCCTGATGCCCCCTGAGAAGGGACCAGGAGGAGCCAGGTCCCAGAGGCCGGCCAGGGCACCACAGCTCTAGTGAGTAAGTGAGAGAGGGGGATGGATTTGGAGAGTGGGGTTAAAGAGAGTCCCCCAAAACTCAGCCAGCAGGGTCCTAATTAGAGACAGTTTGAGTAGATGAACACACCCCTCACCCCAGTATCCCACTGGGCAGGCTGTGGGCAGGCAGACAGCACACCCTACTATCCTAGCAGTAGGCAAGAAGTGAACTTTCCCAGATGGAAAAGTCAAGGAGCTGTTCCCCGCAAAACTATATGCCCAATCTCTGCCCTCTTGAGGGGGTGGGAGTGGTCCCTGACCAGGACCTGTCCTCCCCCCACAGGCCTTGTCCCCCAGCCCTGACAGCTCTATGATGCATCCCTTGGTCCTAGAGCTCTTGAAGCCCAATCCAAGTGTCATCCTTGGCAACCCCCTTCCTCCCACCCCCACGTGGATTCTGCCTCCTAAACTACTCCCAGATCTGTCCACCTCTCTCCACTCTCCTAGTTCCGCCACTAGCCTCTCCCCACCCACCCCCCAGGGCTACAGCAGCCTCCTCGCTGGGCTCCCAACCCATCTCTCCCCTCCCATGGTGCCCTGATGCCTTTGGAATAAAATCCAAGCTCCTACATATGGCCCCAGGGCCCTGGAGGAGCTGGTGAGATCCAGTATCATTTCCCCAAATGGCCCCTTAGACGCTCCCCTCCTCCAGGTGCCTGTCCTCCCCACACCCTCAGGTGCTTGCACATCCAAGCTGGTCTTTGTACCTGGAACGCTCATCCCCCATCCTCCGCTCCCACCCTCTCTGCTTTAAGGACCTCATCCCAGTTCTCCAATCTCCCACCTCCCCTCCTGGCCCCCTCGCTGTGGGACAATTGCCCAGTTATGTGTCTGGTTCTGCTCCCAGAGGGACCTTGCCTTGGTCACCAGGATACACTCACTGCCCGGCCCACCCTGGCCTGCTATAGGAGCCTCGTAATTATTTAATGAACAGATGAATGGCTGAGTGTGTGACCTTCTCCTGAACCATGAATCAGGAGGAAAATGGGGGCCACTCTCAAGCCTGGACAGTGGCCGGTCCCCTCAGGACAGCCACCAAGCCTACAGTAGCCCTCCCAGGGGACACCCCGAGATTCACCTGAGCCCATGTCAGCTCTCTTGCCTAGAGAAGGAGATTATCCTGGCACCACCCTCCTGGGGCTAAGACCTGGGGTGGGTGGCAAAGGGAGGACTTACTGCGGTGGGAGCTCTTCTGCTTCCAGCTGGAGCACCGGACCCCCGAGAAAGCTGTGTCCACAGCATCCCCATTACTCACCACAGCCGGCACCCTGAGGGTCAAGAAACAGGTCCTGAGCCAGGGGATGGGGCTCCTTGAAGCCTCCGGCAGCTCCTCACCAAATCACCAGAGCACACACTGGGGCAAGGCCAAGGACCAGGGCACCCCAGGAGGCCCATGGCTCTACGAATCACCAGTTGGGTTGGCCTTGGACAAGGCCCTTCTTCTCTCAGTATCCTCATCTTTAGAAGGCACTGTAGGGCCAGACCTGCTACTTCAACAGAGCACAAAGATCCAATGAGTTCATGCTTCTAACTATCAGATACTTCTATGCAAGGTGGTCCGGTCATCCCTCAGTGCAGACTCAATGGGCATCTCCAGTCTTTTCATCCTCCCAGATGTAAAGTGACGGCTAGGGCTGGGATCCCAATGTGGTCCCTGCCTCTTGTAAGAACTCGGACTGGCAAAGCTTCAAATGACCACATATGGGAGGTAGAACTCAATTCTTTGTCCTATTAGAGGGTGGGCAGGACTTAGTGACTTGCCTCCAAAGAGTAGAATATGGGATAGGAAAACAGTAGAGAAACCCGGAAGATACCACCTAAACCAAGTTACAAAAGTTAACACAACAGTGAGGCCATGTGAGTATCATGTACACCCTGATATGATATGATACGGTGTATGGTATGATGCGATGTGATGTGATGTGATATGATATGAAAGACAGAAAGAAAGATCACCTCTGCTAATCTAAAGGGTAGAGACCTTAGAATGGCTAAGACAGCAGCTACTGTTGCCAAGGAAATGACTTTGAACTTCCTGGCACCCAAGCCCTTTAACAGGGGGGTGAGGGGGGCGGGTGATGAAGAGCAGAATATGCAAGGGAGAGGGGAGGGGAGGAGAATGAGAGAATTTACACTGTTGAGCACCTCCTATGAGCCAGGCCTTCACCTCACCTTTTGGATAACGCCGAGATGTAGATTCTGGCATCCTCCGCATTTTGCAGGTGAGAAGAAGAATCCACCCAAGATCACACTGCCAGTAACTGTCAAAGCCAGACCATGAACCCAGCTCACTGCAAGGCTAGGCTCTCCCCTCTGCCCTCCCTACCCACCTCTCGGGTAATCCAGTGTGGAGAGCTATGATGATGGAAACATTCTATATCTGCTTTGTCTGGGGTCTACTGAGCCCTTGAAATGTGGCTAGTGCAACTAAGGAACTTAATTTTTTAATTTTATTTAATTTTAATTTAATTTTAAATAGCCGTATGTAGCTAGTGGCCAGCGTACTGGACACACAGGTCTAAGCCATCTGCATTAACAGAGCAGGAAGTCTCAGCTCCTACTTGGCTGCCAGAAGTCAGCAGTGTCTCCCTAAGGAGAGGACAACAGCACATTTCAGTTCTGCGGGACGGGACATATGGGCCAAGAGGGGGCAGGGCTGTTCTGGACCCCAAGGCTAAGCTAAAGGCAACACCTAACAGCTGCGTCCCTAGGCCGCCCCCTTCTCAACACTGCAACATTTTGAAGGTGCTGAATCCTATTGCTCAGAAATGCTCGGACAGAATCAAACTGCTCCAGCTGGAGCCAGTGTGGGCCTGAGAAGTTTGGCTTGTTAAGTCCCCCTAACACAGACCCGCTTCGCTCTGATCTATGACAATGGGTGACTATTTACAATGCACCTGCTGGGGGCTGCTTGCTTTGCTTTACCTATATTTACGTACTTAATTTCATAAGGACCCAAATGAGGTATGGATCCTTATGCTCATTCTACAAGTGGGGAAACTGAGGCTCAGAAAGGCCCATTTACCCAAAGTCATCCAGCTAATGAGAGGGAGCTGGGATTTAAAACTTCCTTGGTCTGCCTACAAAGTTTGTGTTCTTTCAACCAGACCAGTTGCATGTAAACATTCACCTACTTCACATAAGGTCACTTAACCTCTCTGTGCCTCTTTAGCCATTCTTTTTTTTTTTTTTTTTTTTTAAGGAAAGAAAAAACACTTGGCCTAGAGTCAGAGATACAAGTTCAAGTCTCCATCCAAGAGAAATGGTAACAAGGCTCCCTCATGAAGGCCCTTTGTAAACTCAAGAGCTGACATCAAAGCGGGGTGGGTACTGCTACGTGAGGTCAGGTGGCTTTAGACGGGATCTGGAATACTTCATAAGCAGACTAAAACCCAAGTGGAGGCTGAAATATGAACCTTCTGGTTGGGCATTTTCAAAACACATTAGCAGCGAGCCCAGGTACTGGTCCCGACACCTGGGGCTGGGGCTAGGGGTCACACAGCATAGCGAAGTTGCCTTCATGCTCACCCACACTGCCTCCATGGCCAAGGCAAGCAGAGACTGGGATGCCCGAGGGCAGGAAGAGGCTGGTGGGTGGATAGATTTTTAGGAAGGCTTAGCTGGAAACCACCACCACCCCCTAGCCCTGCCCCACACTTGGCTGATCACATAATCCGTGATGTGAGTAGAAAGCACTTCTCCTCTGTGGGAAAGTTTCCACAAAAGCACAGCCCCCATCTGGTCATGAGAGTGCTTGAAGGACGTTCTCTTGAGCACAACAGCCTTCAGGGGGCGTATTATTACAGCCATTTTACAGATGAGGAAACTGAGGCTCAGAACCCTGCCCGAAGTCACCTGGCTACAAGTGGCAGAACTGTGATTTGAACTGTGTTAATCTGCTGCAAGCCTTGCTCTTGAGACCAGCTCTGTTGTCTCCAGACTGGAGCAGATGTACCCCAGGTAGACAGCAGATGAGAGGGAGACAGGGCCTCTGGGAGGGAGAGGAAGAAGTAAAGGGGTGAGGGGCAGGAGCAGTGAGTGGTATGGCTCAAGGGAAGGATACAAGGGGGACATGGAGAGAAATGAAGCTGGATGCCTCCTCCCTCCTTGCCCCTTCCTGCCTACCTCCCAAGGCCACTGAGATGTACCCTGCATCCATCTGGGGCAGCACACCCCAGCTGTTGTCCAAAGCAGCCACCTGGGGCCTTGCCCGATGCAAAGTCAAATTCTCCCGGTGAGAAAACACTCCTTCGGGGGCCTCCTCTAACAGCTTCAGATAATAAAAGAGCCATAAAAACCAACAAGAGGCCAACTATCTCAGCCTTATCTGAACTTCTGCATTTCTAACTCTCAGCTTACACATCAGAGCAAGGCCAGTGAGATTACACCAGCCTTACTAGGTGAGGCCACTGCCACCAAATGCACAGGAAGGAAGCCAAATGCATTGAGGGGGGGCAGAAGATGAGCAGCTCAACTACAAAGAGGTAGACGCGGAGGCAGGTGACAGCCAAGAGGACCACCCCCAGTCCCCTCAACCATGAGTCTTCACTGCAAACCAGACCTAAGTCAGCACACCTGAATGCCCCCGGTGTGTCTCTGGTCCACGGAGCTTAAAGCACTTTCTATGCCCCGTCCTCTCTCCAAAAGGAATCCTGGACCAGAAGAGGGGTGAGAGCCCGGGGAGAGCAGGGGCCTGATGTATCTTGGTCACCATGACGGATGATCACCTGGCCTATTTTAAAGATAAGAAGTTCCCTCCAGACAGTGGCAGTGCCACCCCACACACACACACAGCTGCTGGCGCAGGCCCCTATTTCTAGATAAATCTTCATGGACGAGACACAGCACAGAGTCCCTCCCTAGAGTGTGGTTGGTCAGGGAGAAGACCCCAATATCCAGAACATTCTGAGGATTCCTGGCCAGCCTGACCCATGCACACGGGATACTGCTGGGGCCTTTCCCAAGACGAAGTATGAAAAATACAAAAGAGGAAAGAAATCCACCTTCAGAGACTAGAAAGGACCAGAATAACATTTGCCTTATAAGGCCTTGGTAAAACCTAATGTGTAGCATGGTGGGGGAGGAATGTGACCTCAGGGTTCACCCAGCATGGCCCAGTAGTTCCCCCTCCCTCTGAGACCCTGCCACCCCATCCATTTCCACAATCCCCAAACACAACACACAAAAGAAAGGCAAAAGCATGCAGCCCAGACTCAGGCTGCTAACAGATTTCTTTTCAGCCCGGGCCACTTTCTAATTTGTACAGCATGTTAAAGGCAGAAGGGACCTAGAAGGTGATCCTGTTTGATTATTCAAACCAGCTGCCCATTAGAGTCACCCAGGGAGCGCCTTCTCAAATATACAACACCAGGACCCCCACCCCAGTGATTCCCATCCACCGGTCTGCACTGAGGCCCAGGCTCCCCAGTGGCTCCAACAGCAGTGAGGGTCAAGAACCAGAGGTCAAAGGCTTGAGGGGTGAAGAGGTGAGCGTTCCGGAGCCAGACGCTGTTGTTGTTGTTAGGTGTCGTTGATTTCAACTCATAACAACCCCGTGTGACGGAGCAGAACTGCCCCATAGGGTTTCCCAGGCTGTAATTTTACGGAAGCAGATCACCAGGTCTTTCTCCCTTGGAGCTGCTGGGTGGGTTCGAATCGCCAACCTCTGGTTAGCAGCTGAGCACTTAATCTTTGCACCATTAAGCCTCCTTCCAGAGGCAGACCTACAATGAAATCACAGCTCTGTCCCTTGGCTATGTGCACTGGGACAAGTCCCTCAGTGTCTTGGAGTTGCCGTTTCCCCTCCTGTGCAACAGGGTTCTGAAGAGTCACTTTCACCTCCTGTTGTGAGGATTCAATGGAGGTAAAGTATTTGATACCTCTCTAGGCTTCAGTTTCCATATCTGGGAAATGAGGCAATAATACTTTCTTCTTAGGGTTCTGGGATAGAGTAAATAAAGAAGGCCTGTAAAACACTTAGCAAGGTCCTGGCACATGGTAAATACTCCCATGTGTGTGCTCCATTCCCCACCTTTCCCTCCACCCCTTATCCAGCTACAGGGTCCCCCAATGCCTGCTGCTGTGACCTGCCTGCAAGCACCTCTCCATATGATGTCTCAGCCATTCCTTACATACTTAAGGGTTCTGGGACCCAGTCCGTGTGTCCTGTGCCACCCGCACATGATCACAAATCTGCTCACTGAAATGAGGTGGAGGAGTGAGAAGGTACCCGAGGGAAGTCTGAGGAGGGACCCTCACTTGGTATCCATAATGCGATCCTCAATGGGGAGCAAGGAGTGGACCCCAAGGTCAACACAGACACCTGGCCCCAGCCCCATCCCCAGCCTCCGGTCTCCCATTCCACGGTGACTGCACCTCCCTCTGTGACATCTCAGGGGCCCGTGGCAGGCACTGCATCCCCAGCAATGACTTATCAAGACCCATGTGAGGTGTTGGAGAAGAATACGGGCTCCTGTGGGAAAATGCTCACAATATGTAATTAAGTGAAAAAGTGAGCCAGGAAACACCACTTACAATAAAACCACAGTTCTATAAAAAAAGATGTACACTGGTATGTATACACAGCAAACAGGCTGGACAGAAATACAGTGGAGCAATTAAAGGTGGCTTAGTCTGTCATTTTCTGTATGTTCTAATTTTTCTACTATAAACATGTATGACTTTTACAAAAAAAGAAAAAAGATTACAGGCAATGTTAAGCAATGGATTAGCCAGTGTGGGGTCCCTTCTGCCCCCAGACAGACCTGCACCCTCTGGAGCAATGATAAGAAGCGGCTGGCTGATCCAGCATCTAATCTTTTTGTTGTTGTTATTAGCGGCCATCAAGTCAGCCCTTGACTCATGGCGACCCCATGCACAATGGGATTGAACCTTGTATCTATGGGGTTTTCACTGGCTAATTTTCAGGAGCCCTCGTGGTGCAATGGTTAAGTACTTGGCTGCAAACCAAAAAGGTTGGCAGTTCGAACCCACCAGCTGCTCCTCGAGAGAAAGCTGTAGTGGTCTGCTTCCATAAAGATTACAGCCTCAGAAACCCCATGGGGCAGTTCTACCCTGTCCTATAGGGTCGCTATGAGTCGGAATGGACAGGACGGCAAAGGTAATTTTCAGAAGTAGATCACCAGGCCTTTAGTTCTAGTCTGTGCATGTGGTACATTGGCTGGAAATCTAACAGCATATTAGGATTAGAATGGGGAAATATTTTAGGGGCGGGCATTATTCTGCCTACCATGGTTCTTGCGAGAACCAAAATGAGATGTGTGTGGAAAGGGCTATATAAACTGTAAAGTCTGTCTGTCCACATGTGAGCTATTAGTACAATGCCTTCTCTGTGCCGGGCAGTAGGGTTAGAAAGATGAGTAAAGCAGACTTTCTATCACTGCAGGGTGCAGGGATGGACTTTACAAGATTCCTTAAAGGGATATTCAATATAATGAACAGCTATGTGTATACATTTTTCAGGGGAGAGACTGCATGGCTTTTATATTGGGTACTCAAAGGGTCTGTGATCCGAAGGTCATGAACCTAGGGTGGGAAAAAAGCAAAGAAAAATATAAAACAACTTTGCCAGCTTAGGGACTGGCAAGGACTAGAGACGGTCCCCAGGTGGCACAAATGGGTTTGGGCTCAACTACTAACCAAAAAGGTTGGTGGTTTGAGCCTACCCAGCGGCACTGCGAAAGACAGGCCTGCCAATCTGCTTCTGTAAAGGTCACAGCCAAGAAAACCCTATGGAGCAGTTCTACTATGCCACACACGGGGTTTCCATGAGTCAGAGTCGACACAATGGCAACAAGTTTGGTTTGTTTTTTTTTAACGACCAGAGAGAGGGGTCTTGGAGGGACCCTGGTCTCCATAACCCTCTATGAGCGACTCAGGCAGCAGCAGCCACTGGGAGACAGCAGGTATCTGCCAGGTCTCAAGTTTCACACTGACCCTGCAGGACAGGACACAAGGAGACCGCAAATGCTCAGAGTTGAGCCTCGGGAAACAGTGGGTGTAAGAAGAAGCCAGGTATGCCAAGCTCCTTCTGACTAGGAATCTGCAGGAATCTGGAAAACCAGGAATAAGAACTCAATCACTGACCTCCCCAAGTAGGGCTGCTTCCATGGGTGGGGAGATACCCCAGCCTTGTAGGCCTGCCCCTCCAAGAGCCCCCATGCTCCCCCAACACTCACCAGCCTCACCAGGCTGCAGGTAGCCTGTTCAAACGTGGCTTCCCCAAGTCTGCCTCCTTTCAGCCGGATCCTCTCTGGATCTGATGCATCTAGGCAGGATGGGTCTCCCTGGCCCTTCCAGAGGTCCAGCTGCCCCACTCTGTCCCAGATTTCAGGCCCAGGTGACAGATGTAAGTCAACGGGCAACACAATCCACCCTGTCCAGGTAAGCCCAGGAAGGGGTGGACAGGTACCTCCAGGGAGCCAATGAGAGTCCATGGGGCTGGAGCCAGGAGCCAAAGCCCTGACTCACCCGAAAATACTGAGGCCACAGGGGGCCTTATGGGGATGGTGGCAAAAGTAGGCAGGAAAAACAAACAGCTCCAGGAGGGCCAGAGTCCACGGGACTGGTGCACTCATAGGTAAGAGGTACAGGCCTGAGACCAAGAAAAACACAGGAAGCCAGCAATCCCGGCACTCATGTTTCCCAGCAAGCACTGGGCCCACATTCAGGGCTGCTCTTTCAACCATGACTCCCCACAAGAGTTCAGGGAGGTAGTGAATGCACGGCCTCAAAGTCCATCAGGAAAAGCACACGCTGTGGGACTTCACAGTGGCTCTGGAGTCAGACAGGCCCAGGTCCAGGCCTGCCATTACTAGTTCCACGAGATCTTAGGTAAAGATTCCAACTCTCCAAGCCTCAGTTTCTCATCTGCAAAATGGGCAAAAATCAATAGCTCCCATTCCATATGGCTGTGGTGTAATTAGCAAGAGAATTGCACAAAGCACTTAATACAGTGTGTGGCTCAGTCAATGGCAGCTGATGCCATCAGCGTCACCGGGGTCAGGTGACTCCTGTTGTGTGGCCTTGGGCCACTTTACCATGCCAAGCCTTCTTGCCCGCTGGCCTCTGTCGGTTGCGAGAGTCAGAATCCCAGGTTCAGAGATTCTACTTCCACATCGTTTGTTTGCTCCTTGTTGTCATCAAGATACCGAAAGTCACCTTTCTGACCCCACTCAGCCTTCTAGCCATCATTCATTCAACAAGGCTGCCTGCAGCACCCGCCCTGTGTCTGGCGCTGCTCTAAGCCAGGAGGATATCGCAACTAACAAAAAACCAAAGCCCTGTCCCTATGGAGCTGACACGCAGACGGGGAGATTCACCCACTCCCACAAAACCTGCAGGGTGCAGGGTGAGAGAGGAGGGGGCTCCTTTATTCTGCCATTTCAAGGGAAGTTGCCTTACCCAGAATCACACACAGGGCAGTGCCAAGGCCTAGAAGGCCCCACAACCAGCAGCTCTGCTTGGTCCCCAAGGGAGGTCTATGCAACACTCCATGACTCCTTGGGAACGACTCTCCCAAGAGCTCAGAGATCATCTCTCTGCAGGTAAAATTCTTGTCCCAATAAATCCCTCCCCTCCCACCACATATGGTTAAGTGCTCAACTACTAGCCAAAAGGCTGGTGGTTCAAACCCACCCAGAGGCAACTCAGAAGACAGGCCTGGCAATCTTCTTCTGAAAGGTCACAGCCTTGTGCACCCTATGGAGCGCAATTCTACCCTGCACATATCGGGTTGCCATGAGTCAGGCCTGACTCCACAGGAACCAACAACAACAATATACACAAATCTGATCATTCAGGTAGAGTTGGTTACACTCACCTACCATAAACCAAAGTGAGTTACTGGGCTCGGAAACAGAGTCCTCAGTACCCCTGGAGGCAGGTGGCAGAGGTGGGGAGAACCTGGGCTCTGGGTCAGAGGAGCCTTGGGTGTAGTCTCTGTTTTAATTTTACTGGCTGTATGTGACCTTGGGGAAACCATTTAACTTCCCAGCACCTTGATTTCCTCATATGTCAAGTGGGTAATGATGGCAGCTAATTCCCAGAGATGCGAGGAGTAAATGAGACTTGGCATTTCACCCAGTGCCTGGTACACAGTAAACATGACCACCAACATCATTGCTGCTATCATTATCATTATTATTAGTAGTCGTTCTGCTAACAGATGAAAGGAGCCCTGGTGGCACAGTGGTTAAAGTGCTCGGCTGCTAACCAAAATGTTGGCAGTTCAAACCCACCAGCCACTCCGAGGGAGAAAGATACGGCAGTCTGCTTCCATAAAGATTACAGCCTTGGAAACCCTATGGGTCAGTTCTACTCTGATAGGGTCTGAACCAACTCAACAGCAATGGGGTGGGCTAACAGATGTGTCTCGTTGAGGAAAGAGAATGTGCCACCAATTAGCACTTTTTCTTGGCAGCAGGGTGGATGGACGGACGTGTGCCCAGCCATCCTCATTCCATGGGATTGTTGAACAACGTAGTCCAACCCCAAAACCACCCCATGGGCCTTGGCCGCAGTGCACATCCAGCACACTGGCAGCTCTGTTTAGCCCAGTCTGGCTGCCTCCTCTTGGCGACCTGGCCAAGCCTGGCCCTGGGCCTAGAGGTGAAGGGACAGGGCAGTCCACAGTCCTCAAAGCCAGAGAGCACCCACTGCCCTGCCCCTTCATCAGTACAGCTTCCCAACTGCCTGTAAAGGTCACTGGGACTACCCACCCACTTCGGTCATCCCTGCAGCCACTCCCCTGGCAGGTGTGAGTATCTTCACTGAGCAGACAAGGGAAACAGGTTTGGAGGGTGGGGTAGCTGGCATGCAGCTGCTTGGTAAGAGAGGTGGATAAGCCCAGGTCTGTCTGCCTCCCAGGTACAGAGCCCACTGTTGTTACTGTTAGCTGCCATCGAGTCAGCCCCTGACTCATGGTGATCCCATGCACAACAGGATTGGAGCATTGTGATCCATAGGGTTTTCACTGGCTGACTTTCAGAAGTAGATCATCAGGCCTTTCTTTCTAGTCCCTCTGGAAGCTCTGCTGAAACCTGTTCAGCATCATAGCAATACACAAGCCTCCACTGACAGACAGGTGTTGGCTGTGCATGAGCTGCACTGGCCAGGAATAAAACCCAGGACTCCCATATGGAAGGCAAGCAGTCTACCACTGAACGAGCAAATGCACCCTAAAGAGCCCAGCTAAACCTAAAAAAGAAAAAAAACCATTGCCGTCAAGTTGATTCTAAGTCAAAACAACCCTGTAGGACAGAGTAAGAACTGCCTTATGGGGTTTCAAAGGCTATAATCTTTAGAAGCAGACTGCCACATCTTTCTCCCGTGAAGCGGCTGATGAGTTCGAACCACCAACCTTCTGGTTAGCAGCTGAGCACTTAACCACTGTGCCACCAGGGCTCCAACCGCAGCTGGTTCCCTCTAAAACCAACTAGAAACCAGGACTCAGAATAACAACCAGGAACACATACGGAGCAGCCAACACATGCAGGTCTTGGGACTAAGCACTGTATAAGTAAGCTTACTTACTCCTTGCAAAGTCCCACGGGACAAATATATATACCATCCCATGTTACTGATTAAGAAGTGAGGCCCAGGGACAGGAAGCAGTTTGCCCAATGGCACAGAGATGATAAGCAGCAGAGCCAAGACTGGAACCCAGCTCTGTCTGGCTCAACACGAAGTCCCCAGCTCCTCAAAGACCCAGACTCCAGCCCTGACTTGACCAGTCACACTCCTACCTGGCCACCACTTCCCCAGTGTGTAGTGGGGGTTAGGACTGGCCCTGCCGCCCACCCTCCCCAGCTGTGGCCTAGGGATCAAGTGACCTGATGGGAGTGAGGTCACTCTGAGAGGAAAGCTCTGGGCAGGTAGTCTATCAGGCCATTTCCAAACCTCCAGGCAGAGGTCATGGAGGAAATGCAATGAGAGGAAGCCAAGCATCTCCACTTTGACATTTGTTTGGTGTTTGTTTAGTGACCACCTTTGGGGATATTTTAAAAAATAAATACTTTTTTTTCTTTCTCTTGAATAATAACAAGGAGGAAGAAAGTGATCTGGATTGATAATTCCTCCGAGAGGACTCCAGAGTGAAGTGGAAAATCACCACCCTGGGAAGCAGCTAGAACTGAATTAAACGGAGAAATGAAGCTGGAGGCACCGAGAGAGCACTGGACAATGAGTCGGGAGGCAGGTTAGGGCCACTCGACTCTGCCAGAATCTCCCTGCCTGACCTTGGGCTCTGCCAGCATCTCGCTGCCTGGCCTTGGGCTCTGCCAGCAGCTGCCTGACCTTGGCCTCTGCCAGCATCTCACTGCCTGGCCTTGGGCTCTGCCAGCATCTCACTGCCTGGCCTTGGGCTCTGCCA